>NC_071995.2:19655000-19955000 GCF_028885655.2 Pongo abelii
GCACCTACAGCAGGCTAGGACTGCATAGCAGGTAAAACCTGCCATGCCTACCAGTCTTCAAACAATGATTTACCAGCACTGTTGTATAAATATTCCAACTTTCTTGCTCCTTCAGTAAGATAACTCTGAGACACATATTCTGTACCTACTCCTCGTATCCCCCCAAGAATTAAATTTCAGTTACCCACAAAGCTGTCTTGGTAAGTCAGCCTTTATTGGAGTTGCCTAAAATCCCATCAACTAGTCACACCAAGTCTTTGTTTTGG
This sequence comes from Pongo abelii, assembly GCF_028885655.2. NCBI lineage: Eukaryota > Metazoa > Chordata > Mammalia > Primates > Hominidae > Pongo > Pongo abelii. Next base: position 19,655,267 of record NC_071995.2, read on the forward strand.
GGGGCTTCTGTGGAAACCCCTACTGAGACATTTGGCAGCAGAAATGGTTCTACGAATTAGATCTTCTAATGGATTCTGGAACTAGAAATTGTGGAGAGTGATAGCTTGTGGTTAGCTGTGGCATCATAATTACAAAGACCCTCAACTATTATATATTAGGGTCAGACTAAGGTGAAAAGGGACACACTAGTTTATGCAGTACCAGTAGAGTTTGGGAGATATTATAAGGACTGTGAAATATTTGATTAGTTGGTGTCATTAAATGCCATTGATGCACTAAAGGAAAAACACTGAGGCTCAGGTCATCCAATCAGAAGACAATGTGAAAACTGAAAGAAAAGCCTCTATAATAGCATTTAGAGACTCAAATCCTGCAGCTAAAAGGTCAACTGCTGAATATTAAGCCCAGATCCTGAAAGTGAGATTAGCAATTATAATAAAATTCTGAATTCGGAATCCCTGTAAGTCAAGGAAAGTCCTCTGATAGAAAAGGAATGGGATTCAGAAAACTGGGAAGTGGACACATGGTTAGATGCACTTGAAACATGGGTCCCCAGGATCCCCTAAACCCTCTAGGCCAGAAGAAGTCATCCAACTCCCCTGCCTTCTCTTGTCTACAGATCATGCAAAATCCTCACCTGTAACAGATGCTTCACCCAGAGCAGATAATTCTTGCCTCAAGAATTGCCCCCACTTCTCCTGATTGCTTCCAGGCCAATAACTAGGGCAAAGTCGTAGCATAGCCTGCTATGTAGGACCTGCCTACTAAATAATGGGAAAAACTAGAAGAACATGCCTGGGAACAAATCTTGAGGGTACTGAACAAAAGGAGGTACGATATAATGTTGGATAAAGACATTTTTTTCTTTATCCAACTTGACTCAGTTTGACTCAGAATTGAGCATCCTGGAAAAGACACCTGGAATTGGTCCTAACTCTTGCTAGAATAATTCCTTGAAGCTAGGAAAAAAAGATAGTCCTACAGTAAAAGAGATGTCATACCAGAACTACCTTGGCAGAAGATTGAGGAAAGAGTCAAGGCTCAGAAGGTGAACATGCTAGAATGTATGCATTACGTAACATCAGAGAACCAACCAGCTGTGGTTCACCTTTATGTCCCTCAGGAGGTCAGAGGACACTCCCTTCACCAAACAAATAACGAGTGAGCCAGTGACAGGTACATGGGCATTATTGAAAAGTTCAGTGCTGGCTGTTCTCTGTATGCTAGAATTGATGGTAATAATGATGCTACGCACCTGGGCTCCCTGGTATTAATGGGCATGATAGGATCTGGAATTGCAACAGCCAGATGGCAATATTTAATCATCAGAGGCAAGGTAGATGTAATAACTGTAACAGCAACAAGGCTAAAATGGCATCAGAGAACCCCAACTCACAAAGATCTGTGGCAATTGCTAAAAGATCATCGTGTTCCTTTGGGTGAGATAGTTTCTAGACCTGAGCTGATTCTCAGACCCAAAGTCCACTGATGGAAGGAGATTCTCAACCCCCTTGAGGAAGGACACTGTGACACTATCGCAACTATAAAGACTATCAATTTTCCCAGTTCTTCTCCAAGGAGATCTATGGATATTTGATAGAATAAAGACAATGCCCAGACTATGTAAGTACTGTTGGCTGCAGGGTCTTTGCTGATACTATTAGGAGATTCAAAGCACCATCATAGCCCCCCTGTTAGGAGGAGAGTCTACAAAGGCAAGGTAGCAAATGGAGGTCGGGACCAAGACCTTCCTACAGGCCGTGAATCCTCTTGTAGTCATTTTCTGAATCTTTGCGTGCATTGTTAGGATAAATGCACTTAGCATTCATCCTCACCTTTGTTCTCTAACCCATGAAATAAGAGCCATAATGGTATGAAAGGCAACTTGTATGCTTCAATCTAACCCTTCCCCATACAACACTGTAAGTCAAAGTAATACTACTTCCTGGGAGGAATGGGAGTTTGGTGTCACCCTCAATGTCTTAAGGAATGCAAGATGGTTGGCTGGTCCCCAGTAAATTCCTCTGTACTCTACCAGTCTAGTCCCTACAAAACCCATATGGGTCATAGGAAATGATAGTGGATTTCAGTAAACTTAACTAAATGGTAGCCTTAGTCATTGCAGCTGTGCAGGATGTGGTATCTTTAATTAAGATACCCTATTAAGAAATTAACAGTCTCTGGAATATAGTATGCAGCTGTTAGTTTGCAAAAGTTCTTCTCAATCTCCCACCAGAAGCAGCTTACGTTCACTTGGGTTAGACAGCAGCACACATTCATGGCCTTGCCCCAGGACTTTGTTAATGCCCCTGCTCCCTGTACTAACAAAGACCAAAAGGACATTGATCATCTGAGCATTTTATAGAACATCATGTTAATCCACTGTATTGCTGATATTATGTTAAATGAACCTGGGGAGAAGGAAGTGGTGAGTCCTCTGGATACCTTGATAGGACAGGGGCATTAGAAGGCAGATTCAGTGGCCTGGCACACTGGCAAATATTTCAGGGGTTTAGAAGTCTGGGGCATTGTATGAGTTTGTTTTCATGCTGCTGATAAAGACATACCTGAGACTGGGAAGAAAAAGAGGTTTAATTGGACTTACAGTTCCACATGGCTGAGGAGGCCTCAGAATCATGGTGGGAGGTAAAAGGCACTTCTTACATGGTGGCAGCAAGAGAAAAACGAGGAAGATGCAAAAGCGGAAACCCCTGATAAACCCATTAGATCTCGTGAGACTTATTCACTACCGTGAGAACAGTATGGGGGCCACTGCCAGCATGATTCAAATTATCTCCCACCAGACCCCTCCCACAACTCATGGGAATTATGGGAGTACAATTCAAGGTGAAATTTGGGTGGGGACACAGCCAAACCATATCAGGCATGCTGAGACATTTCTCTACAAACACACCCAAGATGAAAGATAACTGCTGTGCTTTCACTACCATTATTAGGTAAGAGCCACAACATTTGGTAAGTTCCTTTGGATTTTGGAGACAATACAAACCGTATTTGGGAATATGACTCCAATGTGTTTATCAGATGACTTGGAAAACTGCCATTCTCAACTGAAGCCCAGGACAAAAGACAACTCTGCAAAAGGTTCAGACTGGTACTAGCAGCCTTGCCACGCAGAACGTATTACCTGGCAGATCCCATAGAGCTGTATTTTATGGTAGGTTCTTTGGAAAGCTCTTTAAAGATTCACAATGCTAACATCTTGGATTCTGGAGCTAGGCAGAAGAACTTCACAGCAGAGAACTATTCGCTCTTCAAAAAGTAGCGTCTAGCATGTTTCTGGGCTTTTGTAGAGACTGGGTACCTAACCATGGGTATCAAATAGCTAAAAGATGCCTATCATGAGCTATGTATTGTCTAACTCTCCAAATCACAAGTTCTGCTGGGCATATTATCAACCTATCATACAAAGGAAATGGTCCACTCCAGATTGGGCGATGCTAATCCAGAAGTCATAATCAAGTTATATGAAGAGGTAGTTCAGACCTCTGCTATGAATCTTTGTTGCCCCCAGTAATCTCTTTGTCCAGTCCACTCGTCTGGTACTTCCCAGGAATCAAGCCCTCTCCTTTCTTGGACAAACTTTTCTCAGTCACTCACCTCTCATCTTACCAGATACTTTTCTGTGACTCTTCCTCACTTCTCCATTACTCCACACCACACACTCCCCAACCCATCCTACTTTTGCCTGGCTTCCTCCCGTGGCACTCCATGTCTCCCTAAAAATTACCCTTCTCTTACTCTTTTACTCTTACTCTTTTATAATAAACTGTGAAGTCCCATAAGTCCATAATCCATAACTTTAGCAATTTCTTTAAATAACTTTCCTTTTCTTGAGTGCAAGGAAGGTTTCATCCTCAACCCCTTCCGGAAGATAAGAAGAAATATTTGTGTACTATCTTTCACTAGTAGCAAAGCAAAGGAAAAATAGAGACACTCTAGGCCGGGCGCAGTGGCTCATGCCTGTAATCCCAGCACTTTGGGAGGCTGAGGCGGGCAGATCACGAGGTCAGGAGATCGAGACCAGCCTGGCCAACATGGTGAAACCCCATCTCTACTAAAATACAAAAAATTAGCTGGGTGTGGTGGTGCGTGCCTGTAGTCCCAGCTACTATGGAGGCTGAGGCAGGAGAATGGCATGAACCCAGGAGGTAGAGGTTGCAGTGAGCCAAGATCACGCCACTGCACTCCAGCCTGGTGACAGAGCAAGACTCCATCTCAAAAAAAAAAAAAAAGAAAGAAAATACAAAGAAAAAATAGAGCCACTCTAAATGGTCACATTTTATTACATATGTGAAAACAAAACACACAAAAACGTTAATAGGTTCTATTTCTTGTTGGTAAAATTATAGGGGTATTGTCTTTATTCTTTTCTATGTTTTCCCAAGCTTCTAAAAGATACCACACATACAAACTTAAGAAAATACAACTGTGTACCTCATTTTAGAATCCATAGATTATAAAGCAGTCCTAGGACTCTAAATCTGTTTTTTCTAATGTTTTGCCTATATATAAAAGCAAAGAACTAATAGGCCTTACTCACTTGATTTTTCATTTATTTTCCAATGATAGTCTTTCAGATTTAAAATATGTCACACAAGTAAAAATGAGTCAAACTCTGTGAATTAGAATACCACTTACTTATTTACACCAATAATAAAACTCCGAATCATTTCTTTCATGTGTATATACCTACAAACAGAAAGATCTGTCTAATTTAATGAATATTGAATCTATTCATAATTTTAAAAACTTTACTAACCTGGCAGCTATAAAAACAATTCCAGCATCAGTTAAGTTTAAAAATAAACTGTATGACAGCTGATTCTGTCCAAGAATGAAAGACCCTACAGTAGGCCACCATTAAGCCCTGGAAATTTGTTCTTTTATGAAATTTCTTATAAAATAGCTAAAGATCATCTGGTCTGAGACGGGTAATAAAAGGATAGCTACTATGCTTCAAGACAGCCAAGGGAATCTTTCCAAGCTGCTTCTTCCACTCCTTAAAAGCATAGTGAAAAATAACTCTGAGGCACAAGATGAGCTTCTGTTAAATCCCATCCACTTAAACCCTAGGTATAAGAAAAGAACTAGAAGAGGGCAAGTAAAATTTGAAAACTATTCACTATATTCTGGATTCAGTTCTTTTCTTAGAGCTGTCTAGAGCCATTTAATAAACAAAGTACATAGGGAGATGAAAATTCACAATAATATGTTCAGTACTACAAAATTAAATTTAGCACAAGTTAATTTGTCACAGCTCACAGTCCCTAAGAAAGACTATTTGAGCAACAACAACAATAAGCCACTTCTGGAATAAACCAATCATCACATATCAAGTATTAGGTTAACTCATATGAAATTGCCTATGTTTGATCATTTTTTACAAGACAAATTTTTTTGGTTCAACCTAATATTTTCTCTCATAGTTGCACAACTTCAAAACACTTAGAAATGTAATCTTTGGTCATAATGCTGATCTGAAAAAACAGTGTGCAGAAAAATGTTCACAATACTTTATGATCTCATCTCCCTAAGCATGTTAAGCTGGCAGGGGAAGAAGGACTCAGCACAAGTTGACACTCCATTTTCAATTAAAGTTCAGTTCCACATGGTCAAAGACCTAAGTTCTTATCTGAGTAATTCACATAATATAGATAATTACTCAGAAAAATTGAGTTTAAAATGCTTTATTTTCCCCAAAAACTACTTGCATTAACTATTCCTATTGTTCTCAAGCTGATGTCCTTGGTCCAGACAGGAATAGGAAGAGAAATTATTCTCTTTAAGAAATTTTCCAATGGTGTTGCCTTTAAAACAATTTTTCAAGTAATATATTAACATAATCGTTGTTGAAATGATGATGCAAATATGTTTAAGAGAGAAAAGGTACTGGATAAGTCAGAGCATTGGAACACATACCTTTTGCTTGCCCTCCTATCAACCGGTGACAAACAATCCCAAGACCAACTACCATCTGCCCAGCTACTCCCAGAATTTCTCCTTCTGGTATCAGAGTGCAATTTCCCCCACCCCCGCCTTATCCTTTTAAAGGAAAACTGTAATGTGGATCCTTAAACTCAGAAGACCCCTTAGGAGTATTTTAAGGAGGTTATCGTTTATTTCTCCTTTTTTTTAATACTCTCTTCTCTTGCAAAACTTGACTCCTACCTCTCTGGATCTTTTCAAATTCTCAGACGAGCTTCTCTTTATCTGTTCAGCCTCTTAGTTTGGGGATTCCTCAGAGCTTGGTCTTGGGCCCGCCTCTGTTTCTCATCTTTCTCCAGGTATGTAATGCCACCATACATAACGTCTATGTGGTGACAATTTACAAATTTACATCTCTAGCCAAGATCTCTTTTCTCAGATCCAAATCCACACATCCAACTGACTACTTGACATTTCCACTTGGATCTGTCTACCTCACAAGTAAAAATTAGAAGCTGAACTCCTAATTTTTCTCCCCAAAACTCATTCTTATTCTATATTCTTCATCTCAGTAAATGGCACCTCAATCTTACCAGCTGCCAAAATCAGAAATCTAAAAGTCATCTGTGACAATTCCCCTTCCTAAACCTACCACAACCATTACTTTCTTGTCATTTCAGCATACAATCTACATCTCAAATTCATTCACCTCTTTCAGTATCCATTGCCATTTCTAGCCATCATCTCTCACCTGTACTACTGCAATAGTAACACCTACCAATTTATTCTTCACAAAGCTGAAAATAGAAAATATCTCAAAGTACAAACCAGATAAGGTAAATGCCAAAAGTAAAACCTTTTGAAAGCTCTTAGGATATAATCCAAGACCCTGCATGATTTGAATCTGGTCTCCACCTATTTCTCCAGCCACTCCTCTGCTGTTCTTGGTCCAACTCTACCACACTGGGCATCTGAGCTGCTATTGCATTACCTCCAATACCTCCGCTGCTATTCTGCCTAGCTAAACCCTTACATTTCCGCTTAAAAGTCACTTCCAGGCCGGGCACGGTGGCTCACGCCTGTAATCCCAGCACTTTGGGAGGCCGAGGCAGGCAGATCAAGAGGTCAGGAAATCGAGACCATCCTGGCTAACATGGTGAAACCCCGTGTTTACTAAAAATACAAAAAATTAGCCGGGCATGGTGGCGGGCGCCTGTAGTCCCAGCTGCTCGGGAGGCTGAGGCAGGAGAATGGAGTGAACCCGGGAGGTGGAGCTTGCAGTGAGCCGAGATCCGGCCACTGCAGTCCAGTCTGGGAGACAGAGCGAGACTCCATCTCAAAAAAAAAAAAAAAAGTCACTTCCATAAATAACGATTTTGCCTGATCCTTCAAACTCAATTGGGCTCCCCCCTATTATCCTTCCTCGTAGTAACCTACACTTGTCCTTTAAAGGGCTTATCACAATTTAATTTATACTTGGATGTCCTTAGTGCCTTTCTCTCCACTAATCTATAAACACTATGAGGGCAGACATCTATTTTGTCCATGAATATAGCCAGAGTCTAGCAGCATGCATAAAACATAACTACTGTTTGATAAATATGTGGGGAATCTGAATCAGCTCTTGACATCAATAATATATTTTCAGGAACAATACCCACGTTAGAAAATAAAAACATCAAATTTCTTGTCTTTTGCTGGAATTGTGTCAATTCAGCTTGATGTCACAGTCTACCTCATGCTGATCAGAAGCTTTGCTTGGCCTTTCATAATGAGCTTTTAAAGGGAAAATATATGTTTATCATCATAATTTATCATAAATGCAATTTGAGAAATAAATATATTTCAAAAGTCTACTAGGAACAGTGACAAGTGGGGATCCTGGCAACTGAAGTTGAGAATTGACTTGCAGTTTAAGATGGTAGATTGAACACGTAAACATTTACAGCCCCTCCCTCCAAAGATCTCATTGAAATGACAATAGTGTAAAACAAAGAAGAAAATAAATTCATAGCAGCCCCAAGAGGAAGGAGTGATCATTTAGCAGACTGAGAGTTTGAATGATTTCTAGAAAATAGAAAGCAGGTGGAACTGTGCAGATGGAAAGTGGGGAGTGGGGCAGGCTGCAGTCAAGAACAAGCAGAGGAAAAGGCTGCAGGGGAGGAACAAGCCATTCTTTCCAGCACAGCTCAAGCGAAACTCCAAACTCAGAATCAGAGTGGGAAATGGGCAGAAATCAAGTGATCAATCAGAGGACTGTCTGCAGAGCAGCTGCACAGTCAGCCCACCCCCACCCACCCACCTACATGCCCACATGGGCAAAGTGACTGGCAGCAGGAGCATTTTCCCCCAGCCTAAAATCAAAGAAATGCTCTCTAAACAAACTGAACAATACGCCCGGGAATGTCAGAGTTCCTGGCATGACTGTGCATACCACAGAATTAAGTGTTTCTTCTTTAGTAAGGAGGGAGAGGGGCCAGCTTGACTATATCCTCCCTGCTCACACACTCCCAGCTGTGTATGTGCACCCACATTCTGTGCACTCGCAGTGAGCCTTACAATTTAGGAGAAAATCTTCGGGGATACAACCCTACACAACATAGCAGCTACCAAGATTCATCAATCAAGTCCTTTATATTGCTTATCATATGTAAAGCACAAGTTACATGGTATTATAATGAGTGTCATATAAATATTTCTGGAATCAGAAAATTATTGAAAGATAAATGCTTCAAAGAGCCGGTTGCCTAGTAAAAGATTTAGAGTCATCATTCTCCTGAAACTTTGTTTTGCAGTTTTCAAAACATGTGGCATTTGCATTTTACTACCTGAATCTTCCCACAGTTTCAGGGACATTACTTTCTCTTCTTTCTCTCCCCCTTTTGTCTGATTCCTTTTCATTTTATTTTCTGGTTTCACTTGTTTCTTTACATCAACTATGGAAATTCCTCTGAAGCTACATATGGTTATTCTTTTTCTCTCTCTCTCTCTTTCTCTCTCTCTCTCGCTCTTCATTCTTTAGCACTTTGTTTCATTTTTTCATTTTCCTGAGCTCCTCTCTTGAGCCCCACCACCTGCCATCTGTCTCACCATCTCATTGTAATACCTTCTTCTTATAGTCACTTACATGAGACTTTCAATCACTTTTAATAAACTTCTCTCCTTCATTTTCTATATCCAGCTGCCAATCTCTCAGGCCTGTCAATACATCATGGAAGTACCATATTATTTAAACTTGGCCTCATTCCACAAAAATATTTGAGTGGCATATTGAAAGCACATATAATAAAAAAGTTCACTATAGACTTAAAAATTAGAACTACAGAAAATATGTTAGAATGCAAATACAATATCAGGAAGGAATAAAACACAGATATGGAGACTATAAAATCATATACAGTGGTTCTACTTTAGTAAAAATTTGGTTTTGAACAATCAGAGAGAGGAAATGTAAGACATAGATTCCACAGTTGTTAATGTTCAAAATATGAGCATTGCTTTTGTAAGATGATGAGGCATTGAGGAGGCTCAATAAGTAGTAATCCTCTTTCCTACCCAGGGTTTATTGCAACTGAAAAATAAGGAAGAAAGGAGTAAAGGAATAAGCCAATGAAACTAAAACAAGATAATCCCTGATAAAGCTGATGTTAGAATGTGACTTCTGCATGCACACAGGTAGGCATAAACACTGAATGCAGAATTAGACAGACTTTCTCAGTCTTCCCTGCCCAGGGGCTTCCAATGGAAGCAGGGCCTGATCCTTCACCACTAAGCTCCCAGAATGGCAGAGGGCAGTTGGGCGCATACTCTGTTTGTGGGGAGAATCACTTCCAAAAAGAAGAGGAGGGGCAGGAAATGAGCTATCCTTGCCCAGTCCTTCTTCCAGAATCACCAATCTGATTAACTCACTCAGTGAGAGGCAAAGAGATATGAGGAGTGATGCACCGTGGGACTTTCTCCCATCCAATCAAAAACATGGGAGAGAAGCTCCTTGTCCCCAACATAGACGCCCCGAGAGATGTAGCACATGAGGCATTTGACAACATCCGCATAGTGAGTGCAGTAACAAGTTGACAAAGACTGATTCGTGCAGATTTCTTATAAGCTGTGATTGTAACACAAAAACCCAACCCGATGAAAGTGATTCTGACAGAGCCTCAACAATAAACGTAGAAAATGGGGATTTCCAAACAGAAAGCTTCATCATGCCACACTCTGATAAGTATAACGTTCACTTGCTTGTTCTTCCTGTAATAACAATAGACCCCTCAGCTTAGAATTCATCCCACTATCATAGACCCTCTTTGTAAGGCTGTATCATGGCTCCATGAACACAACATACTCATGTGCCATTGATTATATTTTTTCTAATTGGAATGCCCTTTTCTAAACTTTCCAATCTTAACCAGCTTTCAAAGCAATTCTAAGATCGCCTTCTTCATGAAGCATTCCTTGATTACTAAAGACCACGTTGACTTGTCTTTTTACTTTTCTGAGAACTTAGTCTATATCAAATTTCTGCTTATATAATTGTGTTGGTGTTGCTCATTCTTGTTTTACATGTATTATGTCTACTTTGCCAGGCTGTAAATGCTTTAAAAGGTAGAATATTTTGAACTTGAACTCTTCCATATTAGCTATATCTACCCCAGAACTGAGTATATGGTAGGTGATTAATAAATACTTCTCAAATGACAAATCAATCAGTCAAATTGCACACACTTCAGAAAAGAGATACAAAATAGGTACTTCAGAAAAGAGATACAAAATAGGTACTTCAGAAAAGAGATACAAAATAGGTTTTAGAAGTCAAATGCTCCAAGGTCCAAAGTAGGTATACTATCTTTCGAAATAGTCAATTGAGGCTACAAGAAAATTGAGCCTTTTAAAGTAAGTTTACATACTTAATATTTCACCATATATTAATATGTTGTTCCTATTCCCTCATATAAAATGATACGTATGCCTGAAGAACTGAGAGATTACTTGTAACAAAATGACTGCAGCAAGTTTGTTAAGTATGTGATTTTCGGTGTTAGATTTGTATTTGAATCCCAACTCTTCCTCGTTTGGTAATCTTTCTTTTAATTTTGAAATATTTAACCTCACAGTAAATCTGAAAGAAATACGCAATTAGCACAGTAGCTTGCCACTGATATTATGTAGAGACATAGATACAGATGTGCACACACGCACTGCCCTTCAGGCAAACCACCTGAAATTAGGCTTTAGATCTCATGACACTTAACATAACCATATAATCTTGAGTAAGTTAATTCAGCCTCTCTAAGTCTTCGTTTTCTCATATGTAAAAAACATGCATTCTTAATAGACTTACTGTGAAGGTTACATTTTTTAAAAAATATTTAACATGAAGCTGTTATTATTACTCTCATAAAATCTGTACTTTTCCTATTATAGTGCAGTACTTATCACACTTGTAATTGTTCATGACATCGCCTTAAGCTCCACTAAGGTTGTTGATTGGTGGCAATTTACTCACCATTTACCCACAGCAAAAAGCATGCAGTCTGTCTGAGAGCCACAATTTAAAAGACAACACTTTAATTCCTACCTATAAGGGTCATTGCGATTTTCTTGTCGAATGCTTGAACACTAAGCATTTTAAGGATTAACAGGTCATTTGTGATTATTACAGAAAATGTTTCCAACAGACAAAAATGAAGAAAGTAAAGCCCATACATCATCCTACCACCCACAAATTACCACTCATGGTTAATATTTTTGCATATCCTTTCAAACTTTATTAACATGCAGGCTTTATAAGCATATCTACATGTATGCTTATTAACTGGGTCTTATCTTGTTCAAAGCACAAATACAAATCACATAGCCCTTTCTTTGCTCCTCATGTGTCATAAAACCTGAAGCTTAATTGCTTCTCTATGATTTGCAGACTATAAGCAAACTACAGGCAGAGGATGTGTGTCCTATTTGCCTGGGAGTCCCTTGGGACATAGCACGTAGTACTTATACAACTGACATTGCCTAGTGAAAATTAGATCCATTAAAAAAAAATTTTTAAAGAACAGTTACAGAATGATGATTAACATTTTGGAAAGACAACTTCTTGCAAATTGTACCATAATCCTTCCCATGGATTTAGACCTTGATATATTTTGAGAACTTGTTTTGGAAGAAAGAAAAAGTGCAAACTTTAGACCCCTAGATTATGAGCTCTCCCTTTTTATACCAAAGCACCATTTTGCTGGGATTTTTATGTACTTAAAAATAAAAGACACGCCTCTCAGAACATGATCTTGTGCCACCCTGAAGCATAGCACAGAATTAATGAGTATAACAGAAAAGTTATTTCAGCCAAAAGAAGATTTTTTTAATAGAGATGGGGTCTCACTGTGTTACCCAGACTGGTCTCGAACTTCTGGCCTCAAGTGACCCTCCCACCTCAGCCTCCGAAAGTGCTAGAATTACAGGCATGAGGCACCACGCCCAGCCCAAAATATGATTTTTTATATTTACAGCTTGTGGAGATGAGTATTTTATAGGGAATGGTGATATTGTAAACTTTCAAATGTAAAATATTTCAGTAGTTTTACTGAAGTTTTCAATCTGTCATTTAATATAAGCTGATTTGATTCCTGGAAAAAAGTTCATTACCTGTTTACACAGCCCCATAAACCCTGGATCACTCTGAGGATGCTGCCCCTACCCCAGGTGGGCCTCATAGCTGATCCACATTGTTGAACTTTCCCAGTTAATTGGGTAGCCTGATGCTTTGGAAAGATACCTGTTTTTATTTCTCCATTTTATAGAAATAGTCCAAGCCTTCATATGATCCTGTTTCATCCGGTAATCTTCCTATTTCCACATGTTCTTTTTTTCTTCTTACTGTTATCTAAGTCATTTTATCTAATATGTACTCATCCTCATGTGAGGTACATGGCAACCAATTCTTTCCATGTCTTCTTTTTGATCCTGTGTACCTATCCCTTTTCAGATAAATGAAAAACTTAGTATATACAAAAGAATATATATACATGTTATGAGGTAAAATAATAAACAAATATTACGTATCTTTTTATTTGGAAAAATCTGATTTTGTTCCAGATTTAGCGGGTAGTATTATAATTAACAGTTAGGAAAATGGTGAGTTCGAGAGAGAGAGATGTCATTTATCTAAAATGTACTCACTCAAAAAACTACTCACAGTAAGGTATAGCACGCTCAGCTTGCTTGTAAAGTGTGTGTGTGTGTGTGTGTGTGTGTGTGAGATATAACAGATTTCTGCTTCCAACAATATGCCTGGTTCGGAGGTTCAAGGGGACATCCCTCCACAGAACAACTAAAGTTTGGAAGCAACACACTATTTGAAATATTACTAGTCACATAGAAGTAGGAGCATTTTCCAAAAACATACTCTCTTTAAAGAAAGTCACTTGGGCCAGAACAGACAGCAGACATTCAGGACAAGCAGAATTCATGGAGGGAAGCAGTGCTGTCTGGAAACTGAGCCATTAGCCAGCCTTGGACCAATATCAGTCGCAGAACAACAGCCTGGTTCTGACATGTAGAGTTTAGGTAGTCCCACGTTGATGGTGCCAACCACAGGGAAAAAAAAAAAAAAAGGAAATCTACACAACGACTGCTCAAGTGTTCGGTTCAGGCACAAAGAACAGCCATTGATGAAGAGTAAGCAGGAAGCTCACAATATATGTCAGCCAAACACACTTGAAAACAAGCCACTACTGACAGGAAAGGAGAGGAAACAACAGATCCAGGGGCTGCAGATACTGTAATTGCAGCTGTAGAATACAGAATGACTACCTACGAAACAATTAAAACACATGATAAAATCAGAGATCACTCATCAAAAATAAATTATTGAAAATGAAAGTTATATTTGAAATAAAACTCATACAAAGGAAACATCAAATGTTGAAATTAAAATCTCAATCAATGGGCTAAACTGAAAATAAAGTACAGCTGAAGAGAAGACTGATGAACTAGCACACACAGGCACACACACAAATGACCTAGAATGGAGCAGAGAGGACAGAGAGATGCAAAATATGGAGCTGTTAAGATGTATGGGAACTCAAATAATGAGGACCAAGATGATTCTAATTAAAATTCCAGGAGAAAGAGATAGAGAACAAATAAAAATACTGTGCCTGATCTAGAAAATAATCTAGTGAAATTAATTATAGGAATAAAATTCTTTGAGGCCGGGTGCGGCGGCTCACACCTATAATCGCAGCACTTGGGAGGCCGAGGCAGACGGATCACCTGAGGTCAGGAGTTTGAGACCAGTCTGGCCAAAATGGTGATACCCCGTCTCTACTAAAAACACAAAAATTAGCCAGACATGGTGGCACACAGCTGTAATCTCATCTACTTGAGAGGCCAAGGCAGGAGAATCACATGAATCCAGGAGGCAGAGGTTGCAATGAGCTTAGATCATGCCACTGCACTCCAGCCTGGGCGACAGAGCGAGGTTCCATCTCAAAATAAAATAAAATAATAAAATTAAAAAAATAAAAGCCTTTGAAAATTTGTCAATTAAGATATATAGTCACATGCTTTAAAGCTTTAAACATGCAATACTTCAGCTGAGGAGCATTTTACATTTTTTCAGAGATCATTCTCTGTTACTTACAAAGTCCTAAAAATTACCTAATGGAGGCCGGGCACGGTGGCTCACGCCTGTAATCCCAGCACTTTGGGAGGCCGAGGCAGGCGGCTCACATGGTGAAACTCAATCTCTACTAAAAATACAAAAATTAGCCAGGCGTGGTAGCATATGCCTGTAATCCCAGCTAGCTGGGAGGTTGAGGTAGGAAATGCTTGAACCTGGTAAACGGAGGTTGCAGTGAGCCGGGATTGCGCCACTGCACTCCAGCCTAGGTGACAGACGGAGACTCCGTCTAAAAAAAAAAAGAAAGAAAGAAAAAAAATTACTGAATAGAATTCTAGTATTTTTAGATTAAATAGGATTGGCAATCCCAAGACTTGTTTTGGGTTTTCCTCCAAAATTTATTGTACAGATAGGTGATGGATTTAAAGGTCTCATAGTCAAAACCTTCAGCGGGCACCTATCAATAGGTGGAGAAGAGGGAAGGGTGGTTATAGATAGAAAAAACAAAGGGAAGTGTAAGTGCCATCAAAGCCACTTTAGCATTTTATGCAGCAGTTCCAGAAAGAAATCTGGTGAAACTTTGTCTTCTACTAAAATTTTAAATGGTCTTGGAGCATTTAACAAATCTTTAAATTAAAATCTGACATCAGAAAAATTCCGCGTATTTTTGTAGAATTAAAAGATCCCACATTTTTGTTACTCTTCACTAATCCTGTGAATTTTCAGATCATATATAATATTAGATTTATATTTAATATGCACAGGTATCATATGTTTCATAGTTCATCTCAATTAATCTTCCCCACCACCCAGTGATATAGATGCTATTACTTCCCAGTTATTTTTATAAATGAGGCTAAAGCTGAATGAGGTTAAGTATCTTTCCCGAAATTGCAAAGTTAGCAAAAAGAACATTTGTTAACATTTTAGGTTGTGTGATTTTTTTTTAATGGTTATTGTGAAAATACTGTTCTTATGTGAACATTCAAAGCCAATCATTAGATGAAGTCACTTGGTGAAATCAGATGAAGATTTCTAGTTTCTAGATAACTTCCTCCTCATAAACCTTTTCCCAAAGCTCCTGAAGTATTCAAATTAGCTTCCCTGCATTTTGCCACCTACGTGTTCCTCAAATCTCACTCTGATGAGGCTCTAATGAAATGAAAGAATAGAAAAGTGAGGCAGAAGCCAGGAGGAGGGGCAGCTCTGGGATTCTCTCAAAATAACAATCATCAATAACCGACCTGCCTCTCATTAGCAGATAGGATATCAATCCTTATTGACTTTGCCTTTGTAGAAAATTCTGACGTGAGGTTAGGGTTCTATTGATGTGGAAGCAAATAAAATATGACTCTAAGACTCTCGGGCCAGTAACAGATACTTTGCATGTGGTCCGGCGTGCATCAGGCAATAGATTGCTATCTGAAATTGGGCAATAAATTGTTTCAAAAGAGATGAGTTTACTTTGAATTGTCAGGCACATCACTAGCCAAAATAGCTGGTTTCAATAAATGGAATTTGAGGCAGGATCATCTCCATTCATTTTCATCTATGTTTCAAAGGTTACAGTCCCACTAAATAATATACCTCACAGCAAACACCAATGTTAATGTGATCATTTCCTTCTGGGGTGACCTGATCCAAGTACCAGACAAAAAAACACCCATTGGGCACTAAAAATAAATCCAGCATGAGGCAGAGTTCTTCCCTTTCATCTTCCACACTGGGATATTATTACAATTTTAATGATCTGCCTAGAATTTTTCATACACTCAGCTTCTTTTGAAGGAAGGACAGGAAACCTATTGAAACACACCAATCTCCTTGAAATGTCTATAGCTACAGAGCAGTGGGAATATATGCTTTGCTGTAAAGAAAGGAGAAAGAGTAAAGCAATCATAAATGTATCACTTTGATCTGTTAGAGTATACTGCTTTTCCTTCAGAGAGAACAGGTATTTGTGTTCTAATATTGTATTTTCAGTCACCACATTATTCTTTTAAGGTATTGAGAGTATCAAGAATTTCCCCCCAAAAAAATTTCTGAGTATTATTTAACCTTTAGAACTTTGTGTGCAATCCAAAGCAATCACCTGATTTCCTTATAACTGGCCAAGCTGCTGTCACTTCTTCCTAAAGGGAAATTAAACGATTTTTTTAATGATTGAAACATCATTTACAAAGTTTGGAAGTCGTACTTATTTAAAATACAGGTTTTGGCAAAAAGCAGTAGGAAGTGCTAGGAGTTAAGGCAGGCGTAATAGAGAAGGAACTAACCTTTGAGCAGTTACTATATACAAGGTGTCGTGTTGGGTGCCTTCAAATGTTATTACATTGGAACTTCCCAGTAAGCCCTAACTCTCAGCTGTGTGGAAAGAAAATGTCCCAAACATCAACATCAAATAAGATTACTTGTCTGACAATCCATCAATTACCAAATTCATGTCACATTTTACTTTGCTCAACATTGGGATTATGATTTAAGAGTCACTTTTCCCAGAGCTTCTTATTGTCTTCTTTCCAGTGATTAGTACAACAAATCATTATCTTATCAATAAGATCGCACAATTTTTTTTTACTTTTTTAATTTTTTATTTTATTTTATTTTATTTTACTTTAAGTTCTGGGATACATGAGCTGAACATGCAGGTT
Source organism: Pongo abelii (assembly GCF_028885655.2). Lineage (NCBI taxonomy): Eukaryota > Metazoa > Chordata > Mammalia > Primates > Hominidae > Pongo > Pongo abelii. Next base: position 19,672,485 of record NC_071995.2, read on the forward strand.
TGTTACATAAGTATACATGTGCCATGGTGGTTTGCTGCACCCATCAACCCGTCATCTAGGTTTTAAGCCCCACATGCATTAGGTATTTATCCTAATGCTCTCCCTCCTCTTGTCCCCCATGCCCTGATAGGCCCCAGTGCATGATATTCCCCTCCCTGTGTCCATGTGTTCCCATTGTTCAACTCCCACTTATGAGTGAGAACATGTGGTGTTTGGTTTTCTGTTCCTGTGTTAGTTTGCTGAAAATGATGGTTTCCAGCTTTATCCATGTCCCCACAAAGGACATGAACTCATTCTTTTTTATGGCTGCATAGTATTCCATGTTGTATACGTGCCACATTTCCTTTATCCAATCTATTACCGGTAGGCATTTGGCTTGGTTCCAAGTCTTTATTATTGTAAATAGTGCAGCAATAAACATATGTGTGCATGTGTCTTTATAGTAAAATGATTTATAATCCTTTGGGTATATACCCAGTAAGGGGATTGCTGGGTCAAATGGTATTTCTGGTTCTAGATCCTTGAGGAATCACTACACTGTCTTCCACAATGGTTGAACTAATTTACACTCCCACCAACAGTGTAAAAGCATTCCTATTTCTCCACATCCTCACCAGCATCTGTTGCTTCCTGACTTTTTTATGATCGCCATTCTAACTGGCGTGAGATGGTATCTCACTGAAGATCACACAATGTCTTCACAACAATTTTTTTTTTTTTTTTTTGAGATGGAGCCTCACTGTGTCACCCAGGTTGGAGTACAGTAGTGTGATCTGGGGTCACTGTGGCCTCCATCTTCTGAGCTCAAACTATTCTCATGCCTCAGCCTCCTGAGTAGCGGGGATTACAGGATCCTGCCACCACACCTGGCTAATTTTTTTTCTGTATTTTCAGTAGAGACTGGGCTTCACCATTTTGGCCAGGCTGGTCTCAAACTCCTAACCTCAAGTGATCCACCCACCTCGGCCTCCCGAAGTGCTGGGATTACAGGCACGAGACACTTCGCCTGGCCCTGACAATAAAATTTTGTAATACAATTTACTTTTTTTTAAAGACATTCTTTCTGGAATGTTGGGCTTCATGCTATAATTTGGATCATCCTAGGACTTTATCATATTACTAGACAAGTTTTAATATTCCTTGGATTCCATACCTTCTTTTCTCATAGATTTATTTTTATTTCTTTAGATATAGTCTCAAATAAATTTTTCATAAAGATAAATGAGAGACAATTTTTTGTTTCTAGAAATGTTTTCTTGGACTGGAATAGAATTTTAGGATCAAATCTTTCCCTTTATAACTTAAAGTAATTAAACTATTATTTTTTGTATCAAGTGATGTTGATGGGAAGTCTAAAACCAATATTATTTATTTTCCTTTATAGGTAAGAAGTTTTTCCTTTGAATAACTTTTTATTCTTTGTATTCATCATCTTCTGAAATTCATCAGTGATACAGTTGGTGTAAGATGTTAAAAAATATTATTCAACATGGCACTTCATAGTCCCTTTCAATCTTATCATTTATATATTTTGTCCATTCTGAGAAAAAATATTATTTTATTTTTTAATCTCCTTTTTTCTCAATTTGCACTTTTTGGTACTCCTTTTAAGATGTGTGCAGAAGCTCATGGGTGGATTCTCCGTTTGTCTTAATTCATCTTTATTTCATCAGTCTTATCTGTACTTACCAGGAACTTCTGCTTGTTGTCCAATAGCTCCCTTTCTGTGGTGTCCTATTCTTAGTTTCAGGGCCTTCTTCACTTTTTTGGGGAAAGTAAGCAGATTAAAGTGGATTGAGAAGGATGCCGATAGTAAGAAGATTGAGGCTATCAATTTGGATCTTTTATTTTTGCAGTTTTTCTGTGAACAATGGTAGAAAAATAAAACGGTAGCTAGAAATTGTAACCGAGTCAAGTTAATGTGTTTTGTTTTGATTTTTTCACCCATAACAGGAAAGATTTGTGCATTTTTGAAAGCCAGTAGAAGGAATTAAGAGTCCTTAGAGTACATGGATTCTGTCCCTCACCACACACATGTATACCCAGGGCTAGTATTTGGCCATTGCACAGGAGTACAGTTGAAACAATGATAAAACATCAAGTTACTTCCTTAATCATTGGAAAAGGCCTTTGTCATAACTCCGCTGAGGGCTACACAACATGCCGGCTTCCCTGAAGCTGCCCCAGCAACTTCCCTGAGAACATCATAACGTTTCCTCAATTTAGAAGCTAAACGGTTATTCCTGGAACACCAGAGGGACTCTAGGGCTCTGTTCTCATGCTAAAGGAGGACTCCTTTTTGACGATTGAGTACCTATGCACATCAACTTCCCAAATTTCCACCTCCTGCACATAGATTCCCTTCAATAACTATAGAAGTCTGGCTCAAGGAGTTTGGGATTGGCCCCACCAAGAGGCCATGCTCACACTGACCAGCATGCTGACCTGCCACCCACACCCATCATGGCTTTTACATGCTGCTTCCATCCTACATATGCTCAGCCAGAGCAGGCCTGTCCCTATGTGGGGAACTATGTGGGGAAGGGAGGCATCCCGAGCAGCAATCCTGGCAGCCTTCAAGGAAATGCCAAGTGCTTACTTGGCCCCCGCAAAGATAAGGCCAACTCCCACTAGCCAGGTATCACCCTTGGAAGATTGCAGTGGGACCCATATCTCTGTAGGACTTTCGCTCTGAGAGCTCAGAGGAAATGAGGGAAGAGCAAATATACGGGTAATGTAGCTGATGTACAAAGTGGCTGGGTGCTTGAGCTCTGGTGGCCTCGCTTCCAGAAGAAAAAATGGAAGGAGCCTGAGGGCAATTTGGGGTTTTAAAAAAAATAGCTGAGATGTATGTGGGCCCCTCTGTCGACCATCTCCTTTGAATTTCACCTCCACTTAGTGGTATGAGTTCATTGAAATTGATCAAATGCCCACTTGTCACAAGGTTTAAAGGATTATTTTTTTTTCAGTACAAATGACAGCATGTCTGAAGCACATAACAAAAATTTGGAAAGAAAAAGGCCAGATATACACATACTATATTTCAGTAACATAAAATTTTAAAACAGAAATAAATTATGGTGAGAAATTATATGGAAATGCATGGCAAAACTATAAAGAAATACAAGTAAGAGATTATTACAAAGTCCAGAGAGTGGTTGCCTCTATGTGGGGAGAGGTATCAAGTGGTTTCTAATCGTGTTCTATTTTTTGACCTAGGTAGTGGTTTCATGGATATTTATTTACTACATAATAGTTATTAAATTATACCTATATGTTTATGCATTATTGCACATATAATACATTAAACAATTTTTAAAAAGAAAAAAATCAAATGGTATTTGTTAGAAAAGCATTTTTGGTATAGAGTAATATATAAAACATCTTGAGGTTTCCACCTTCTATCTATTGAAGAACAGCCATTGAAACAAACAACCATGGCAGTGAGCTGCCCTGTGGCTGTGTGCTATCCATGGTACAGATACAATAGACATAACCTCAAGCACATAGATAATATTAGAATGTAGTAAAACCATTAAGAAGTGATAAGCTTTGAGTATTTATTACCCATTTTTTTAAAATAAGTTGTTTAATTACAAGTTCATTAATTTAATTTTTAATTATTGCAATGTTTTACAACCAGTTCACAAAACTCCTGAAAAGTTAACAAGTGACTGGTAAGCCAGTGCAAGCCAGCTTCAGCACCTTCTAGCTATGGCCCTCAACAAGGGCCTTGATTAGGGTGAGACAAATATAAGCAAACCAGTCTGGTCTGGAACACCAAGTACATATAGGGCACAAGTGACTTTTTTATGCATTTAGCAATTGCATAGCACTTAAAAAGATACCAGATGCTGGTCTAAGCACTATACAAATGTTCCCTCCAATGTACATGGCTTTGCCTGAACCAGATTCATGCAATGGAACTAACTACTCAAGGTCATTAAAGGTGGATGGTGTCTCAAGTTTAACAAGAAATGGGTCAGCCAGGCACAGTAGCTCATGTCTGTAACTCAATGCTCTGGGAGGCCGAGATGGGAGGATCACCTGAGGCCAGCCTGGGGAACAGAGTAAAACCTTGTCTTTATAGAAAAAAAAAAAGTGGATGAAGACTTACATCCCAACACTTATACTGTGCTGGTAGGAATGTAAATTAGTACAACTTCTATGGAAAACAGTAAGTAGATTCCTTAATGAACTAAAAGTAGAACTACCATTTGATCCAGCAATCCCGCTACTGGGTCTACCCAAAGGAAAAGAAACATTATGTGAAAAAGACACATGCACACTTATGTTTAGAGCAGCACAATTTCCAGTTGCAAAGAAATGGAACCAACCTAAATGCCCATCAATCAATGAGTGAATAAAGAAATTGTGGTGTATACACACCATGGAATACTACTCGGCCATAAAAAAAGAATGAAATAGTGTCTTTTCCAGCAACTTGGATGGAGCTGGAGGCCATTATTCTAAGAGAAGTAACTCAGGAATGGAAAACCAAATACCATATGCTCTCACTTATAAGTGGGAGCTAAGCTATGAGAACACAAAGGTATATAGAGTGGTATAATGGAGACTCAGAAGGGAGAGGTTGAGAGAGGGGTAAGGGATAAAAAATTGCAAATTGGGTACAATGTACACTACTTGGGTGACAGGTGCACTAAAATCTCAGAATTCACTACTATAGCATTCATCCAGATAACCAAAACCCACTTGTGCCCCAAAAGCTATTGAAATAAAAAAATAAAAGACTTACATACTGGCCAAGGGCAGAGAAAATTTAGCACTGTGGTCAGAAATGGCTATGACTGGGATTCACTCCCAAGCATGGCCCCTAGTTAAGCCCACACAAGAGTTAATTAAAGGATCCAGTTGGGCATAGGAGGAAAAAGGGTCACCTAAAAGGAATTTTTTAAAGTAAACCAAGGAGAATGGAGAAGGAGTAGTTAATTGTCTTTATGAAAGACTAAGAACACTGAGTCAATTAAATTTGAGGCGTAAAGGGTAATTAAGGACAAGTAAAGCTAGCTGGATTGCTTTGGAGACCAATTAATAGCCTTAAAGCCACATGAAACTCTAAAGAGTTTCATACACAACCTAAAAAACAAGCATCAAGGAAAAAAAACTGCCATTTATTTTATGAATAAAATAAAAACTAATGAATAAAATTTCCTTTAACTGTTGTTAAAAATATGTCTTTTGAAAGACCTGATACTATAGTATGATGTAGACACCATACGAGTTTCATGCAGACATGAATAAATGGTATAAAAAGTTGGGAGTTCTATTCAATATAATGAATATAATATAAAAACATTTTTAATTATTGTAAAATTTTAAATGATACTTATGGCTTCTTGCACCTGCCAGGCCCTAGAATTCTAGACCTAGGTGATGATGATTGATTTCTTTTTAAACAGAAAGGAATAAATACCAGGAATACAATGTAAGAAGCTACAGATTTTGAGAACTAATTGGACACAGGTGTCAAATGATAGGTTTTGGTCAAATTCTAGAAGCTATTGCCACATTTTATACTGAGCTAAGCTATGCCTGGGATTCACTCCCAAGCATGGCCCCTAGTAAATCCCACACAAGAGTTAATTAAAAGATCCAGTTGGATCCTGTTCAGTATTTTACTGAAATGTCACACTAATTTAAAATGAGAAATCCATGGGAGATAATTTTTCTGCTCCAATCGTAAATTCACTTACAGATTTAACTAAGACTTTCCTTAAATTTTCCATTATTGTTATCTATATATAGTAGCCGAATGACATTTATATTAAATTATATTCATTTTATTTGTATTTGTGATTTCTCAAGGGTGCATTTTGAGTTTAATATTATATAAGACAGAAGAGAAGACCTAGTCCATGCCCTGGAGCTTTTGTAATCTCAGTGTCATAGACAGAACTGTAATGGTCTGACCAATAAAATTCAGGGATGATTGAGTTACTACGCTGGCCCTAGTTTGCTCTAGGAATTCTTCCAATTATATACAGAACCATGGGACTAAGGGAAAACTGGCAGTTTGAAAAGATGGATGCTTAATGCCTTTACCACCACCTCCCTCTAAATCTCTCCTGGGGAACTAGGGGAGGAGATGGAGAAAGGCAAAGTTATCCTACTGTTTGGGCAGCGTGAGGTGGCATTTTTGCTTTCCACAGTAAGCCTGCCACGTGTATCTGTAGTAATGCACTAATGCAAATGGGAATTAAAGCTCAGGGAGCTTTCTTTTAGTCTGCCCAAAATTAAAGCTCTAAGTAGAAGAAAGGTGATTGCTTGGATAAGATCTAGAGTCAAGATATTAACCTGGTTGGATGCCCAAGAAGGATCTATCAAAACTCCCACAATGCCTCATGGTGATGGAGAGAGCAGACACACCCAACACTCTCCTCACTGTGAACACTCCTTTCTAAGTCCAAACAAAATATGAAAGGGCTGGCACCTTTTCTCATAACATCAAAACCTATCCATAAATATTCAATCTTACTTTCCTGAAACATCAAGAAAGTCATAGCCTCCAAGAAAATCCTTTAGCCACAAACAAATTTTTCATCAGCAAAACAGTTCACAGAAGATGCCTCCCTTACATCTTTCCAAGCTTATCATTTTATAATCCTGTGAGCTGACCTCACCTGGCACTTCTCACCCCTTACAACCTCGCATGATCTCCAAGTCCTACCACACTCTTGTCCTCTTTAAAATAATAATGAACTGAGAGATGACCCCGTGGGTGACTGCTCTTCAGAGCCCCTCTCACTCCTTTTGGAATTTCAGTCTCCATGGAATGACCCCAGGTTGCATCATTATCCCTCTCCTTTCTCCTAGCATGCTGAGAAAGCAAAGAACCAGGGTAAAGACAGAGGTCTGAGTTTGGGGAAGGAAAGTATCAGCACGGCTGCTCTCTTGCCCCCTTTTTCTGCCCTGGTACAGCTAAGAGAGGCAGAGAAGAGGACAAGAGATGTGGGGTTTCAAAGACTGCCCCAGCCACATCCCCTAGGGAGTGGCCAGAGTCTTCGAGCTCTGCTTTCGTTGCCCAGAATGTGTTAAACAGTCATCAACTGTCCAACCTTCCCTTTACCCCAACCCCCAGCGAAGGAAGGAAATAATACGTTCTACTTTAAACAAAATCGGAATTTAGAGTTGAAATAATTTTGCATGTAGTCTCTTAGTTAAGTGTTATTTCCTGCTGGAGTAAACCCTCTAACCTCTGTGCTATCTTTATCATGTCAGCTTCCTAGCATTTAACTTTTTTTTCCCTTGGGAGGGGTGGAAAACTAATGAATAAAATTACAGGTTGCTATCTATCTCAGGAGACTGCAAATAAACCATGCTAGAAAGAAGTCCATAATTTTTGGAGCTAAAAATAATTATACCAATTGCATTGGCCGTAACACAGTTTTGTGTTGCATCTCTTAGATCTGGAGGACTATTACGATATTTCCAACAGTTCTTTTCGATTGACTGATGGACTCATGAGCATGGCAGGCCTAAGGGACCTCATGAATAAAGGATTTAAAAAAAAAAAAAAAAAAAAAACACACCTCATTTCTGCACCAGGGCTTAAGAACACAAGCAGTGACATATGAATCAGTGCTGAAATTTTAAACCTTTAATTGACTTTTTATGGGTCTGCACACTGAATATTAAACACAAGGATTTATTTCCATTATATTTCCAAACTAATTTTGCATTCTGTTTTGTTCAGTAACTTTATCTTTTTGTTTTTGAATTTGTTTTCAGCTATCTGACTTTATTGCGTTGTTTTAGACCAATCTACCACATCACCCAAACCTGCTGTTTCACTCTGTGTCATCTTGCTGCATGCTGACACGGTTATGCATACACTGTACATTTTCAATTATCTGGGGTAGTACGTGATCGGGAGGGCACAGGTAAGCAAAGCCCATGGATAATGGTAAAATCTCTTTGTAACCAGTCCTTTATTTTCCAGATTTTTCCCCACCATTTCACAAAACTTGCTAAGAAAATCAGTTGGATTTCCAATTTCTCCTCCAGACCAAGCTAACCCATTGGCAAAATTGATAAGAATAATAAGCAATAAATGATTAGATGACGATAACAGGAGAATTATAATTGATATACAAACCTGCTTTCCAATGCAGTAATAAGAGTTGGCTCAATCTCAATATGCCCTTTTTCTTATTTCTTTATAGTCTCTGGAGGAGGAGGAAAATCCAACTTGACCCTAAATTGTGCTTTTTGTAAGGCACACATTGGCCTGATTGGGGCTCAGGAAGAGGGTAGCAAGGTGACTTTGGTACTGCGAAGCAGTGTTACTTCCCTAGATGTCAGGCACTGGCAGTCACAGCCAGTCCGCCTTGTTCAGCCTGGTGGGCAGCCAATACCTCGGCGTACTATTTATAATGTTATATCAGATATCAATGAGAGCAGCCAGTGTAGAAAAAAAGGAAAGGAATTGAACAGCACAAGAAAGCTGAAAGAACCTGAGTCTGTGTATGCATGAGATCAGAGGTGAATAGGAGTGGATCAAAACCAGGAAAATATAATCATGCTTAAGGTAGCCTACGGGCTACTTTCTGACTAGGCTTGAAAATCCTGGAGAAAGAAGAACTAGAGATATGTTTCAGATTCCATATTTTTATTTTAAAGATGTAGTCATTGTGTATGTGGGTGCTTGATTTTTTTTTTAACTCTTGTGGCTCAATATGCTTCCTCTTTCCCCACTTCTAGGATCTCTCATTTTTCCCATGTTCTCAGATAATTTGTCTTGGTCTATGAACAGAAGTCGGCTGGAGTGTTATACTTTCTCTGATAAAACACCGGGATGATCTGTCCATATCAAATCAGCACAAAGTTGTAAAATACTCAAACAATAGTCTCAGAAACACCAAAAATTGCTCAGAAAATAGACTTTAATAAGTCTGTTTTCTAAACCACAAGAGAATGAATTCATATAAGATGATACAACTCAAAGGAAATGCATTCCCTTTCTCACCTTGCCAACTATTCCCCCTCTCCCTGTGGAGCAGCATATACATTTTATATTTAGTGAAAGAAGGAGCTGGTATAGTAATGGCTGCATGCCACCCTGAAATGCTGCCTAGCAGCCTGGCAGAGTGGGAATTTACTTGTTCTGCTTTGTAGACACAGTTTGTTCCTGTCAGAAGTAGTTGAAACCACATTCAGTGATCTTTAAGAATCTAGTGGAAAAGGAAAAGGGCTATGAAACTGGAGACAGGAAACAAAAAAACATTTTTTCCAAATGTAAGAGGAAGCTGGATGCTGCAAAATGCAAACTGGCAAGTGTATTTGTTAGGACCGATTTAGCCATCGATAACAGAAAGCAGCCAGGGCTTCTCAAACAGATAGTGGGAAATTCATTGTCAAGTAGACCTGAAACGAAATTCCAATCTAAACATGTTCAAATCTCAGTTTTGCAGCTTCCTAACTATATGACTTTTGGGCAATTACTTAATTTCTCTAAGACTACAAAATGAAGATCATGGTGGCACCTAGCGTGTGGGTTTATTGTGCAGGTTAAATGAAATGATGCCTGTAAAGCACTTAGCATAGGACCGGATGTATTATAAATGGCAACTATCATAATTGCTATGAAAAGACCCATGTGGGGTCATGAATGTTGTATGCAAATGTATAAAGAACGGTCATATGGAAGAAAGATTTTTTCCATATGGTCTTTATAGGTAGAACTTAGAAGAAAGATGTTCAGCATAGTCTGTAGAAAATCAATTGAACAATCTAGGCTACACAAGATGAGAATGATTTGTCTCAAGAGATGGGAAACTTCTGCTAATCCCTAGGGCAAGATAAATATCAGCCAGGCAACTTGGTGGGATGTAAAATTTCTCCAGCGTTTGGACTCCAGTAGTCCAAAGATGTTTGGACTACTAGACAGCTATTAGGATTCTTTCAAACCTATGAGCTCCTATGATTCTATTATTTCTTTCTCGGCAATTTGCAGTCGAAATGAAAAGAAAGTTAAACTTTAGGAATGGCGGAAAGGAGAATTAAAGCAGACTATTGCTCTATACTTATTGAATGGCCACTGTTTCTCCAGAAAAGATGTGGCCATCATTACTATAGATGACAGTAGTTTTCAGTCCTCTAGAAAGTGGGCCAAGACAGATTATAAGGGAATTTCAATACAAGACCCTTCATTCCTTTTTAAGAACAATATTTGCATATAAGCCTCTAATATAACAAGAATGCCTATTCATTCATTTCCCGATTTATGCAAGAAAAAGTTACTAGGCACCAATTATGTACCAGGAGCTAGGGATACAATAATTAACACAATGCGTACAACTCCTGCATCCATGGAACTCATGGTTATCCATTTTGCAGTCTGTAAAATTGTACTTGTTATTTCCAGTAATTTACTATATATAAGTGACTACTTTATAACAGGTTTCAAAACAACTCTTTCTGTCCCTCCTGATATTTAGTTTGCTATTATATCATGCAAAATTGGTACTCAGGCCACACTGAACAGAAAATGTGTCCATTGAGTGGCCTCAAGCATATATTCCAAGAATATTGGTGTGTTTTTAGAGCCACTTATTCCATGTAACTACAGACTATTGCTAAATTCTGCTGTTTTTAGAAAAAATTCTCACTATTGACTCTAGGCTCTTTATTCATGGCACAGTTGCACAGTTCCATTTAGAATTAACTAGAAAGCTTATGGCTAACCCACTCTGTGGAACTATACCCAAAACTATGTGAAACATATATATGCTGGAACTGGGAGAGCAAAACTGTAAATATTTATGTAATAACCCCTGCTTAGAATCAGATTCTAAATAGTGCCTCATCTTGGTGATCAAGGATACAGAATCTTAGAACAGCAAGAGTTTTTCAGTTCAGATTACAACAACAACAACAAAAAAAGATCTTCACTCATCTGCTTATCCAAGCAGATTTTTATCAGCTATTTTTATCCTAGTATGGGCTCTAGCTTTATCTTGAACTATTCAAAGCCCAGAGAAAAGCTAGAAAGTTTCAATGGGTAAACCATTATTTTTCCTGCTTCTATTAGTAAAAAAGAAAGAAAAGGAAAATATTCCGGTTACCAAGAAATCTAGAGAGTAAAGAATTCTTTTACTTTACTTTCACAATAGAGTAAATCATCTGTGAACCTCCCATTACTGCTAATGACTGTCACTCTATTTCAGGATTGTAGTGGAAGTAAGGCAGCTAGGACTGCATCCATAGTCACGAAACTATTTCCTCTCAGATAGTGGATCTTGGACCAGAGAAAAAACATTTATATGCCATCTTATGATACAGTTCTAAGACCAAAGGTGTGCCTCTTGTAGTGCATACAGTGGACAGTGGCTCTCCTATGCGAGGGGAAGAGCCTCAGAAGGCACGGGGTAGTGACACTCAGCTTGCCACCCCATCACTTGGAGCAGAGGAGTCCCTTTATCCCTTCAGCACAATGGATAAAGTCTATCACTGCACAGTGTTTTAAACGTCCCTGGGGCACTTGTTAAACACACAAATTCTCAAGCTCCACCTACAACCACTGCATCAGAATCTCCAAGTGAGGGGTCTGGAAAGTTAAATATTTAATAAGTGCCCCTGGTAATTCCTATCTGCAAGGAAGCTAGGAAAACAGCACAGAAGATGTCAAAGCTCTGTTCGTTATTCTCCATTGAATCTCCTGGGCTCTAATCAATTTGGTGGCATGAGCAGTACCTTGTCATCCAGCCTGCAGAGGTACCAAAAACCCTTCATCTTAGCCACCACATTCAACAGTGCAACTTGCATGTCACCAAATGTCTATGATACAAGCCAAATTATATAATTTAGGAGTATAAAGAAATAGTGGTTCATGAGAGTTGTTTCCATTACGTCAGTGTTTTTGGAGTAAAAAGTCAAATGCTTTAGGTGACATAATATTTGAAAACCACTTTCAGTATACCACGCCTCTGAACAAAAAAAAAACTGCATCAAATTGTAAATCCAATAGAAATATAAGCATGTAAAACCCCCATCTAAGATTAAACCTTGATATTAACTTATTTTCCATGTAGGGTGACAATTTTACTTTTCTAACCATATCCTACTTGGAGTTCATGATTATTTCAAAAATTTCCTGATTAACAAATACTATTTATAATGTTATATAAGGTGAATTAATTTTATTTTTATCTTAAAGGAAATTTAATCAAAATAAAATTTTATCAGAAAGCAAAGGTTATTAAAAGTTAGTTTTGGCTGGGCATGGTGGCTCATGCCTATAATCCCAGCACTTTGGGAGGCCAAGCCAGGTGGATCACTTGAGGCCAGGAGTTTGAGACCAGCCTGGAAAACATGGTGAAACGCTGTCTCTACAAAAAAATACAATAAGTAGCCAGGTGTGGTGGTGCACTCAAGAGGCTTAGGATGGGAGAATCACTTGAGCCCGGGAGGTGGAGGTTGCAGTGAGCTGAGATCATGCCACTGCTCTCCAGTCTGGGCAACAGAGTGAGACAGAGATTGTTTAAGCAGAAACTTACTTTTTTTGTTAGTTTCAGTCCCCCAGAAACTGGGGGAATAGTACTTTGAAATGGCCCCAGATAAATCCCAGTGTTCCATGTGTCTAGCTGTGACCATTTGATTAAGTTCTATTCAGTGGGATATAAGCAAAAATAATGAGTCTTGCCCTCAAAACATTTAAGCAGGAGTCCCTTGACACCTTTGCACAGCCCACTGGCTAAGACAGGCAGCCAGCTTCGACTCACATATGAAGGCTATAAGTTGAGAAAAGTAAAGTGACCTCCTGGTCCAAGACATTTAAGTTTATATGTGAGAAGGAAAAACCAACAGAAATCGCTATTTTGTTTAAGGCATTATAATTTTTTAAGTCACTTTAATTTTGAGTCTTTTTGCTAGAGCAACCTGGCCTCTACCCTCACTAATACATTACTATAAACACACAAAAAAAAATTCCTTGAAAAAAGGGAAGTATTATGCCAAAATAAGAAGAAATTTGGAAACGGTATTAACTAAAACTAACCACTTTTCAATACATATTAACCCTAATTAGATTTCAGGTTTTTACTTCCAATATTTTTTTAATCAATGAACTATTTTTAAAGTAATTGTCAATTCTTCTAACTTATTTTAAATTTTTAATTTCTGCAGGCACACAGTAGGTATATATATTTATGGGGTATATGAGATATTTTGTTACTGGCATACAATGTGTAATAATCTCATCAGGATAAATAAGGTATCCATATCTTCAAGCATTATCCTTTGTGTTACAAACAATAAAATTATATTCTTTTAGTTATTTTTAAATGTACAATTAAATTATTATTGACTATAGTCACTCTATTGTGCTATCAAATACTAGCTCTTATGAATTCTTTCTAACAATTTTTCTCACTCAGCTCCCCCACTACCCTTCCCAGCCTCTGCAAACTATCATTCTTTCTATCTCCATGAGTTCAATTGTTTTAATTTTTAGTTCCCACCAAAAAAAAAGAAAACATGTGAAGTTTCTCTTTCTGTGCCTGGCTTATTTCAATTAACAAAATGACCCTCAGTTCCAACCATGTTGTTGCAAATGACAGGATCTCATCCTTTTTTATGGCTGAATAGCACTCCATTGTGTATGTGTACCACATTTTCTTCATTCCTTCATCTGTTAATGGGTAGGTTGCTTACAAATCTTGGCTATTGTGAATTATACTGCAATATACATGGGAGTACAGATATCTCTTTGATACAGTGATTTCCTTTCTTTTGGGTATATACCTGGCAGTGGGATTGCTAGATCATACGGTAGCTGTATTTTTAGTTTTTTGAAGAACCTCCAAACTGTTCTTCATAGTGGTTTAACTAATTTACATTCTCATCAACAGTGTGCAAGGGAGCTGGGCGAGGTGGCTCACACCTGTAATCCCAGCATTTTGGGAAGCCAAGGCAGGCAGGTCACCAGAGGTCAGGAGCTCAAGACCAGTCTGGCCAACACGGTGAAACCCCGTCTCTACTAAAAATACAAAATTAGCCAGGTGTGGTGGTGCATGCCTGTAATCCCAGCTACTCGGGAGGCTGAGGCAGGAGAATCACCTGAGCCCAGGAGATGGAGGTTGCAGTGAGTCAAGATTCAAGATCGTGCCACTGCACTCCAGCCTGGGCAACAGACTAAGACTCCGTTTAAAAAAAAAAAGAAAAAAAAAAGAAAAAAAAATACAGGGTGCAAGGGTTCCCTTTTTTCCACATTCTTGCCAGCATTTGTTATTGCCTGTCTTTTGGATAAGAGCCATTTATTTTAACTGGACAGAGAGGATACCTCACTGTAGTTTTGATTTGCATTTCTCTGATGATCACTGATGTTGAACACATTTTTATATACCTGTTTGCCATTTGTATGTCTTCTTTTCAGAAATGTCTATTCAGATTTTTTTGCCCATCTTTTGATCAGATGATTAGATATTTTTCTCTATAGAGTTTTTTGAGCGCCTGTTATATTCTGGTTATTAATCCCTTGTCAGATGGGTAGTTTGCAAATATTTTCTCCCATTCTGTGGGTTGTGTCTTCACGTTGTTGGTTGTTTCCCTTGCTGTGCAGAAGTTTTTTAACTTGACGTGACCCCATTTGTCCATTTTTGCTTTGGTTGTCTGTGCTTGTGGGTTGTTACTCAGGAATCTTTCCCCACTCCAATGTCCTGGAGAATTTCCCCAATGTTTTCTTTTAGTAGTTTCATAGTTTGAGGTCTTAAAGTCTTCAATCCATTTTGATTTGATTTTTGTGTTTGGTGAGGGATAACGATCTAGTTTCCTTCTTCCGCATATGGATATAGTTTTCCCAGCACCATTTATTGAAGAGACTGTCCATTTCCCAATGTGTGTTCTTGGCACCTTTGTCAAAAATAAGTACACTGTAGATGCACAGATTTCTTTCTGTGTTCTGCATTCTATTCTACTGTTCTATATGTCTGTTTTTATGCCGTATCATGATGTTTACTATAGCTCTATAGAATAATTTGAAGTCAGGTAATGCAATTCCTCTAGTTTTGTTCTTTTTGCTTAAGATAGCTTTGGATATTCTGGGTCTTTTGTGGTTCCATATAAATTTTAGAATTTTTTTTTCTGTTTCTGGGAAGAATGTCACTGGTATTTTGATAGGAATTGCATTGAATCTTCCAATCCAATATTGATTGTTCCAATCTATGAACATGAAATATCTTCCCATTTTCTATGCCCTCTTCAATTTTAGTTTTCAATGTGGAGATCCTTCACTTCTTTGGTTAATTTCTAGATGTTTATTTGTGGCTATTGTAAATGGGATTACTCCCTTTATTTCTTTTTCAGACTGTTCACTATTGGCATGTAGAAATGCTACTAATATTTGTATGTTGATTTTGTATCCTGCAACTTTACTAATCAGTTCTAATAGTTTTTTAAGGAGTCCTTAGGTTTCTCCAAATATAAGATCATATCATCTGCAAACAATGATAATTTGACCTCTTCCTTTCCAGTTTGGATTTCCTATATTTCTTTTTCTTTCCTGTCTGATTATTCTAGCTAGGACTTCCAGTACTATGTTGAATAACTGTGGTGAAAGTGCACATCCTTGTCCTGTTCCAGATCTTAGAGGAAAGGCTTCCAGTTTCTCTCCATTTGGTATGATACTAGCTGTGGGCCTGTCATATATGGCTTTTACTACATTGAGGTAATTCCTTCTATACCCAGTTTTTTGAGGGTTTTATCATGAAGGAATGTTGAATTTTACAAAGTGCTTTATCAGCATCAATTGAAATTATCATATGGTTTTTATCCTTCATGTTGTTGATACAATGTATCACATTGATTGATTTGCATATGTTGAACCATCCTTGCATTTCTGGGATAAATGCCACTTGGTCATGATGAATGATCTTACATATCGTTAAATGATCTAATGTAATGATCTAATGTATTGTAATGAAAGGATCTAATGTAGTGCAAATGATCTAATGTAATGTAATGATCTAATGTATTGTTAAATTTGGTTTGCTAGTATTTTGGTGGAGATTTTTGCATCAATGTTCATCAGAGATATTAGCCTATAATTTCCTTTTTTTTTTGGTATGTCTTTGTCTGGTTTTGGTATACCCCAATACTGACCTCACAGGATGATTTTGGAGTATTTCTCTTCCTCTATTTTTTGGAATAGTTTGAGTAGGATAAGTATTAGGTCTTCTTTAAATGTGTGATAATATTCAGCAGTGAAGCCATTGAGTCCCAGGCTTTTCTTTGCTGAGAGACTTTTCATTACAGCTTTGATTTTGTTACTTGTTATGGTCTGTTCGGGTTTTAGATTTCTTCATAGTTCAATCTTGGTGGGTTGTTTGTGTCTAGGAAATTATCCATCTCTTCTAGGTTTTCCAATTTTTTGGCATATAGTTGCTTGTAGTAGCCACTAATGATCCTTTGAATTTCTGTGGTATCAGCAGTAATGTCCCTTTTTTCATTGCTGATTTCATTTATTTGGGTATTCTCTTTTTTTTTCTTAGTCTGGCTAAGCTCTAGTCAATTTTGTTTATCTTATCAAATCCAATTTTTTGTTTCATTGATCATTAGTATTGCTTTCTTCATTTCAATTTTATTTATTTCTGCTCTGATCTTTATTTTTTTCTACTAACTTTGGGTTTGATTCGCTCCTGCTTTTCTAGTTCTTTAAGATGCATCATTAGGTTGCTTATTTGAAGATTTTTCTACTTTTTTATGTGGGTACTTACAGCTCTAAAATTCCCTCTTAGTACTGCTTTCACTGTACCCCATAGGTTTTGGCATGTTGTGGTTCCACCATTATTTGGTCCAATAAATTTTTCAATTTTCTTCTTAATTTTTTCATTGACCCATTGGTCATTCAGGAGCATATTGTTCAATTTCCATATGTTTGTATAGTTTCTGAAATTTCTCTTGTTATTGATTTTTAGTTTTCTTCCATTGTTGTTAGAGAAGATACTTGATATTAGTTCAATTTTTTTAATATTTTAAGACTTGTTTTGTGGCCCAACATTTGGTCTATCCTTGCAAGTGATTCATGTGCTAAGGAGAAGAATGTGTATTCTGCAGCCACTGAATGAAATGTTCTGTAAATATCTCTTAGGTCCATTTGGTCTATAGTACAGATTAAGTCCAAAGTCTCTGCTGATTTTTGCTGGGATAATCTGTCCAATGTTGAAAGTGGGGTGTTGGGGTCTACCTCTCTCTCTAGCACTAATAATACTTGCTTTATATATCTGGTTGCTCCAGTGTTGAATGCATATATATTTATAATTGTTGTATCTTTTTGCTGAATTGACTGCTTTATCATTATATAATGACATTCTTTGTCTTTTTTATAGTTTTTGTCTTGAAATCTATTTCATCTGATATAAGTATAAATACTTCTGCCCCTTTTTGGTTTCCATTTGCATGGGATATCTTTTTCTATCCCTTTATTGTCAGCCTCTGTGTGTCTTTACTGGTGAAGTGTGTTTTTTGTAGGCAACAGATCGTTGGGTCTTGTGTATCCATTCAGCCACTCTATGTCTTTTGGTTGGAGAGTTTGCTCCATTTACATTCAATGTTACTATTGATAAGTAAGGACTTACTCCTGCCATTTTGTCATTTGTTTTCTGGTTGTTTTGTGATCTTATATTCCTTTTTTCTTTCTTTCTTGTCTACTATTTACTGAAGGTGATTTTTCTCTGATGGTATATTTTAATTTCTTGCTTTTTATTTTTTGTGTACCCATTGTGTTTTAGATTTGAAGTTACCATGAAGCTTGCAAATACTATCTTAGAACTCATTACTTTAAACTGATAACTTAATACTGATTATATAAACAAGCAAAATAAAACTAATAGGAACTCTACATTTTAACTTTGTCTCCATGCTTTTTAAGTCTTTGTTGTTTCTATTTATATCTTATTTTACTATGTGTTGAGAAGTTGTTATAGCTATTCTTTTTGATCAGTTCACCTTTTCATTTTTCTACTTAAGACATGAGTCATTTACACACCACAATTATAGTGTCATAATATTCTGTGCTTGTCTGTGTACTTACTATTACTAGTGAGTTTTGTACCTTCAGATGATTTGTTGTTCGTTAACATGCTTTTCTTTCAGATTAAAGAATTCCCTTTAGTATTTCCTATCAGGTCTGGTGTTGATGATATCCCCCAGCTTTTATTTGTCTGGGAAGGTTTTTATTTCTCCTTCATATTTGAAGGATATTTTCACTGGATATCCAATTTTTGGGTAAAAGGTTTTCCTTTTTTTTTTTCCTTCAGCACTTTGTATATATCCTGCCACTCTCTCCTGGCCTGTAAGATATACACTGAAAAGTCTGCTGCCAGACACATTGGAGCTCCATTGCATATTATTTGTTTATTTTCTCTTGCTGCTTTTAGGCTTCTTTATCCTTGCCCTTTGGGAGTTTGATTATTAAATGCCTTGAAGTAGTCTTCTTTGGGTTAAATCTGCTAGGTGTTCTATAGCCTTCTTGTACTTGAATATTGATATCTTCCTCTGGGTTTGGCAAATTCCCTGTTGTTATCCCTTTGAATAAACTTTCTAACTGTCTCTTCTCTCTCTCTCTGCCTCCTATTTAACACCAATAACTCTTAGATTTGGCCTTTTGGAGCTATTAGATCTAGATCTTGTAGGCATGCTTCACTCTATTTTATTTTTTTCCTTCTCTCCTCTGACTGTGTATTTTCAAATAGCCTGTCTTCAAGCTAACTCTTCCTGCTGTTTGATCAATTCTGCTGGAGAGAGGCTGATTCATTCTTTAGTATGTCTATTGCACTTTTCGGCTCTGGAGTTTCTGCCTGATTCTTGTTAATTATTTCAATATCTTAGTTAAATTTATCCAATAGAATTCTGAATTCCTTCTCCATGTCATCTTGATTTTCTTTGAATTTCCTCAAAACCTATTTTTGTATTCTCTGTCTGAAAGGTCTTATATATCTGTCTCTCCGGGATTGGTCTCTGGTGCCTCATTTGGTTAGTTTGGTGATGTCATGTTTTCCTAGATAGTCTTAATGCTTATGGATGTTCATCAGTGTCTGGCATTGAGGAGTTAGGTATTTACTGTAGTCATCACATTCTGGGCTTGTTTGTACCCATCCTTCTTGGAAAGCCTTTCTAGGTATTCAAAGGGACTTGGGTGTTATGATCTAAGTTTTTGGTTACTGCAGTCATATGGGCATTAGAGGGTAACCCAAGCCTAGTAATGCTATGGTTCCTTCAGACTTGCAGAGATACCACGTTGGTGGTCTTGGAGAAGATACAGAAGAATTCTCTGGATTAGCAAGGATAGACTTTTATTCTCTTCCCTGACTTTCTCCCAAACAAATAGAGTCTCTCCCTGTCTGTGCTGAGCTGCCTGGAGCTGGGGAAGGAGTGACACAAGCACCCCTGAGCCGCTACCACTGGGTCTCTGCTGTGTCAGACTGACCTGAAGCCAGCACAGAACTGGGTCTCACCCAAAACCCACTATAACCACTACCTGGCTATCACCTGTGTTTGTTCAAGGACCTAGGGTTCTACAATCAGTAGGTGGCAAAGTAAGCCAGGCTTGTGTTCTTCCCTTCAGGATGGCAAGCTTCCTCAGGCCCCAGACAGGTCCAGAGATGCCATGCAGGAGCCAGGGCCAGGAGTCAGACACCTTAGAAATGTACCTGGTGCTGTATCCTACTGCAGCTGAGATGGCACCCAAACCAGAAGACAAAGTTCTTCCCACTCTTCCTTCCCCTTTCTCCAGGCAGAAGATTCTCTCCCCATGACAACTACTGCCACATGCCCACAGAGAGTACTGCCAGGCTACTGCCAATGCTCATTTAAGGCCCAAGGGTACTTCAGTCAGCTTGGGGCAAATGCTGCTAAACCTGGGACTCCGTCTTCCTGGCAGTGAGCTCCCCTCTGGCCCAGGATAGGCCCAGAAGCTGGCCAAGAGCCAAGGCCTAGAATTAGAGACACCAAGAGCCTACTTAATGCTCTTCTCCATTGTGGCCAAGCTGGTAACTAAGCTGAAAGACAGAGTCCACTTTACTCTTTCCTATGTTTTCTCAAGAAGTCTCTCTTTGTAACCATCACAGCTTTGAATATGCTGGGTCACAGCTGAAGCCAGAAAGTCTTAGAGTGTCACCCAAGACCCACAGTGTATACTACCTGATTACTGCTACTGATGATTCAGTGCCCAAGAGCTCTTTAGTCAGCAGGTGATTACTCCTTCCAGGGCTGGGTCCTTCCCTTCAAGGCAACAGGTTCCCTTCTGGCACGGGGTGTATCTAGAAATGTGGTCTGGGAGCTAGGGCATGGAAAGGGAACCTCATGACTCTACCCATTGCCCTATTCTACTGTGGCTGGCTGGTATACTAGTTGCAAGACAAAGTCCTCTTTCTTCTCTCCTCTCCTCAAGCAGAAGGAAGGGGTCTCTTTCAGAGATGCAAGCTGTGCTGCCTGGGAGGGGTGGCACAAGCACTCTCTTACCCACCCCAGCTGCTGTCTCACTAGGTTATGTGCCCCCCAAATTTGAGGCAAGTACAGCACTAGGACTTGCCTAAGGGCTGCAGTCCTTGTGGTTTAGACTGCCTTTCAAGTTTATTTAGAATCCAGAGCCCTTTAGTCCACTTTGGCAAGGTTTCCCGAAACTCAGGTTCTGACCACTGAGATGGGCAGTTGCTCTCCAGCTACACTGGTCTGAATGCACCCTCCGTGGGCATCAGCTGACTTCTGCCCAGTGTTGGCAGTACTAAGTTCCAATGCAAAGTCTCACAATAGCTGTGCTCTCCCTCCCTCAAACACACAGATTCTCTCTCTGCACCATGTGGCTGCTGTCAGGAGATGGGGGAGGGGTGGTGTCAGCAATTCAAGACTGTCTTTCCACCCTCTTCAGTGCCCCTTTCAGTGACATGGAGTTAAAAACCATGTACTGTGATCTCTTACCTGATTTTTGGTTCTTATGAAGGTGCTTTTTTTTGTGTAGACAGTTGTTAAATTTGATGTTCCTGCAGGAAGGATGATTGATAGAGGCTTCTATTCAGCCATCTTGCTCTGCCTCCTCTATCTAGCTTCAAATACTTACTCTCAATATCTACTCTCTTTGGATGTTATTGTAAAATACCGAATGACCTTTTAGGTTATTTATGATGGAAAATAAACTATCCTTAAAATTGTTATCCTTTAACTGACAGAAAATCCTTGCAAAGTTCAACAGATTCATAAATAATGAAAGCTAATATTCTGCTACAATATTTATGAAAAACTTTAAGGCAGAGACAGAGATTTTAAAATAAAAACACAATACTTTTGCATTAGCAATTCAGATCAATAAAGACTGTATTTCTTAGGTTAAGGTTTTCAAGGCACAATTTCTATTTTCATCTCTCTCTAAGGGAAAAGTATTTTCTGTCATTTTATATATATCCACAGAGTCTTTGTTCAGAATTTTTCAACACAGAATATTAAAACTTGGGAGATGTAGCTGTTATCAGAATTGCCAGTGTGCTCTTCTCACTGATGTCGTGTGTATATTGTTCTCTAACTTTGGGCAACTCTTTCTGGTCAGGTCACACCTGCTTTGAGCAATAACCGAGGCCATGAGTGATGACCCCAAAGGTCTGACTTCCAAAGATCTGTTGGAAAATACCCAAGACCTCCAATCTCCTCAAATCACCCTCCTCATCCTGTTGGAACCCAGGCCTCATAGCCTCCACATGCTTGATTAAATATCTCCCTCCATCTCTAATTTTATGATCACTGCTTTCCAAGCCAAGGTTCTCAACTCTGCGAAAAAATTTGATTATGAGAGCCAACTTTCCAACCTTTGGGCTTAGATTTCTAAAAGCCCTCTGGTAGAGGAATTTATGGCTGAAGAAAAGCTTATAGGAAAAAAAGAATGGATTCTAAAACTTACATCCATATGATCATAAAAAGCTTTTTAAATATTTTTAAATCACTAAAACAGAGTGATAAAAACTAGAGTTGTTAGATTTAGCAGAGAAAAATACAGTACACCTAGTTTGATATGAATTTCAGATAAGTAACACATGATTTTTTTAGTATAAGTATGTTCCATGCAACACTTGGTACACATTTATTCAAAAAGTGATTCATTATTTATCTGAAATCAAATTTCACTGGGAATCCTGCATTTTACCTGGCAACCCTAAATAAAGAGAGCTTGCATAAATGAGTATAGCAATAAACACAATAAATTAGCAAAGCAGGGGTCCCAAATTTCAGGATTTTACTCCTCAAGGCATATGTATGAGAAAATGGGGCAGTTGGCCAGTAAGCATCTATTTGAAAAAGAAAAAATGGCTTACATGGGGGGGAAAAACAAAGACATATACAGAGGAAGAGGGAGAGGAGAAGAGGGCAACATCTGTCACCTCTCCAATTCCCAGGTCTTGCCCCAAGTCCTCATACTAAGCCATTTTATAGAGACAGACTGCAGGCCCAGGCTAAATGAGAGATTCTAAAACTCCCAGGGTAGAGCCAGCATACTGCATTTGGTATCCAGGTAACAGGTAACAATGGCTAACAACATGACCCTGAGAAAGGGACAAAAGCCTCCTCCCCATTTCTAACCTTGCTGCTTGGAGACCTCAGGGTGGGCACTTTGGGAGCATCAGGCAACTCTCGCTGAGTACCCTTGGAGTAGTCTTGCTGATTCAAGCCACAGTAGCTGGGCAGCTGTGGCGCCTAGCGTGGTCACAGGGACCAAGAGGACCAGAGAGGGAAAGCAGAATGTGGCAGATTTGGCATTGTCTTTAGTCAATAGAATTTATCTTAAGCACAAGTGAGACACACTGGATATGGCTAGAAATAACTGAATAAGAAGAGAAGAACCAGGGACACCTAGACATGAACAGATGAAGGCAAGAGTCAGAGAAATGTGGGTATTGGCATCAGTATGAACCTGTGTGTGCATAGACAGGTGAGGCCCGGGGCATGGGTTGCAGTGCATTGGTAATGATGGGGCTGCCTTTCTCAGCTCTATTACCAATACCTTGCTTATTAGAAACTAAACAAGATCTCTCTGTGCAAGTTTCAAAGGCATGTTTATACACTGGGGTTTTTCCAAATGATGAATATTCTTAGAAATATTTTTTCTTCTACAATTTTTCTTTCTCTAGTCAATGAGTTTATGAGCAGG
Source organism: Pongo abelii (assembly GCF_028885655.2). NCBI lineage: Eukaryota > Metazoa > Chordata > Mammalia > Primates > Hominidae > Pongo > Pongo abelii. The sequence continues at coordinate 19,695,631 of NC_071995.2, forward strand.
AGTCGCTAACTCTCTAAGTCCCCACTAATTCTCAAGGTGATCAAGAAGGTATTCCAAAACAGATTTATATAGATAGAATTTTATGTCAGATGAACTTTCAGTCAGGAAGGAATTTCCTCCACTGAGCTTCATTTTGTTTGCCTTTTACTTCCTGAGAAACCCTTCACTGTTCCCAGAAACACTGTTCCTGCCAAACCACATCTACAGGCAGATACGAGTACCTTGGCCCTCTTAAAGCTACTTGCCACCTGAGACATTGCTTTCAGAAACTGGGACCACAGTCAGTTTCTTCTGGTTACAGTATCTCCATCCTGCTGTCCCAAGGGCATGTGCTTCATGTCTAAGAGCTCTTTCCATCTGTTCTCCCAGGAAGCCTGGAGAGTGTGATGTAAGCGAGTCTCTTTGGGAAATCTGTTCTGAAGTTTTAGAGACAGGGAAAGCCTCTGCCTTTATTTTCAATCCCTTTTAAGTAAGTAGATTTAAAAAAAAAGTCTTCACACTTTGGGATCCTGAAAAGCCTGCCTAAGAGGTTTAGGGTTTGTAGATGGTAGGAACATTAAGTTTATCTTGCCTTCAGAAGGATATTTCAGTAATAGTGTTCTTAGATTAAGTCAGATAACTGAAGTTCAGAGAATCTAAGTGAATTGCCTATAGTGAACGGGCAGTGTGGAGCAGAGGGGAGCTAGGTACATTGTCTGCCTTCCAGCTTCATCCCTCTGTACTGCACCACAGTTGTAGAGTTGAAGAGTGCCATATAAATGCCTACAACTAGCACTTCAGAAGTGAAGTCTAATCTACTAATACCGGTTTGTGCAGTGTGAAGAAAAAGCTAGTACAGAACAATTCATGGTTATTAGGAGAGGCTCCATGTTCAAAACCATTTCTAAAACATGTTCTTGGAGGGGAGACAAATCTTAGAGGCACATTTAAGGATTTGTTATCCCACAAGACAGCCAGGGAGGCCCTCCTGGGAGACCAGAAATCCATCTGTCTCTCCCTGGCTGCATCTTCTCAGACCTAGTGGAAGTGTGCTAAATGGGCCTCATGATGATTCATTTTATGCATGAACTTGACTGGGCTGAGGGATGCCCAGATGGCTGATAAAACATTTCTGGGGGTGTCTGTGAGGGTGTTTCCAGAAGACATTCACATTTGAATCAGTATACTGAGTAAAGAAGATCCACCCTTACCAACGGGGGTGCGCATCTTCCAATCCTTTGAAGGCCTGAATAGAACACAAAGGCTAAGAAAGGGCAAATTTGCTTTCTCTTCTGGAGACTAAACATTTGTCTTCTCCTGCCTTCAAACATTGGTGCTTCTGGTTCTTTGTTCTTTGGACTCAAACCAAAACTAACATCTTGGCCCCTCTGATTCTCTACCCTCCGAGCTCGGACTAGAACTACAACACGGGCTTTCCTGGGCCTCCAGCTTGCAGATAGCAAATGTGAGACTTCTCAGCCACCATCATACAAAGAATTTTTTTGAAGAATCCTAACTAATAGAAGTCCTTTATTATATGGCAGCAATACTTAAGGTTCTAGTTTAGGTTGGAGAAGAAGGAAGCTCCTTGGTCCTCCAGCCTGAGCCAGCAAGTCCTGCTGAGCTCACCAGAGCTTCCTCCTAGCACAGTGAGCAAAGCATTTTCTTGATTTTTTTTTTTTTTTTTTGCAATGTTTGCAAACTCTTTAGGAATGCAGAGAAAAAAAAAATACCTGAAAACTTGATAGGATTCATGTATTTCTATATTCCTAACCATAATGCCATTTTACAACACCAACCAAAATTTATCACAACTGATAACAAGGGGTAACTCTGGAAGATAGGACAATGTAGGAGAGTAGGACTATACAGTGCTAGTGGTCAGGTCCTTCGAAGCACCAAAGGGACAGCACTCAGGGCAAAAAGTTTGCAAGGCCTAGATCAGAGGGAAATGGAATAGAAGGCAAGGAAAAAGTGCCAAAAAATTGCTGAGCTGGTGCAAAAGATCAACTTTGCCTACCTATGTTTCTGATAAGGCAACAATCCCAGGAGTCTCCAAAATTTATTGAGCAAAAAGTTGTTATGCAACCAATTTCTGAGAGACTTAGAGAATCAATATTGTAGACACACTTATCTTACCCCAGATAATGAGAAACATGTACCAAGACTCCCAAAATGAAACTGCTTATTATAATGTGCCATATAATGGGCTTTTTACTTAAGATTTGTTAAGTGGATGAATTAATGGTTTCTCCTTCATTGTCTCTTTCATCTTTGATTTCAAAGGAGGATATTTTCCTTTAAAAAGCTGCCAACATAGCCGATATTTTTTAGTACGCTACAATATTTTTTAAATCTCAACTTTTCAGTAAAAGGTGTTCAGACATTATTTTATTGCTTGATTATTGCAACTACCGAGAATGAAACCTTTTTTGGGAGGAAGACTTAATGGATAGGCAAGGAAGTCACACAATTTTTTTTTGAAACATCGCTGGAAATCTCTAACAAAATTGATGTTTTTAATTTTGGAAAGAAATCAATTTTCAGAGATAATTTATCATTTCAAACAGGTCATTTAAGGAAGTTTGGATGTACAAAGGAATGAAATAATGATGTATTCATTATTTGGGAGCTGGGCAAGTCCTGCAGAGGCTCATTAGTTGCCCTATAGGCCATATTCTTTCTCTATTCCATGGTAATGGAAAAATGAGTAGCAAAGTCAATTCAAGCTGGGCTGCAGGAAATGTACAGCAAAATGCCACCTTGGGAGTCATATATACATCTCTAATTACAATATTTAATTTTATTTACAATACTTTAAGTAGCCAATGTCACAATTTATAAAAATACTTAAATATTTCACAAAATAAAGGGAAAGGAATAATGACATGTGTGAAGAGTAGCAGATGTTTGCTTTGGTTGTTTTTTTAATCCCACAGCCCTAGATCTCATCCCCTATTCCTTCTCTTACTGTATCATACTCTTTGAAGAACTCTGCTCTTTTCTTCATGTGGTGCACATAACTGTCAATCACAGTCCATACGCACGATAGGGGTGGGCAGATGATTCGTGCTGACCAATCATAACCTTCCCTGAAGATGGCACAGCAATCAAGAAGCCAAACCCACACATTATTTAAGCCTTTAGATCTTTCCCACATTTGTGAACCAATATATCCCACCCTACACCCATACCGTTCTTTTTGCTTAAACTGGTTTTCAATGAGCCACTCTTGGGCCACATGCATCTGAAAGAGCGCTGAATAATATGTATACTACCTTTTATTTTACTGGAATCCCATTTACTCTGACTTTTTTTCACAGAGCTGGCTATTAACAGCTACCTTTAAAAATAATCTTGATGAATCTTTGTTATACTTGTACTCTTTTTCTAACTTCTATTTAAAAGACATATCTCTGTTAGATTCTGGGCATTCAGAACATGGAGCTATCCTTTTTAAGCAGTATTTTCCAAACTTACCTAATCATAAAACAACCTTGGGGGGTGGAGAAGAAGGGTCGTTGTTAAAATACAGATTTCTGGGCCCTACTGCATAAAGCCTACTGAACCAGATTCTCTCAGCGAGAAGTCTAACACTCTGTATTCTTTAACAAGCACCCCAAGAGAGCCTTATAATAAGGTAAATTTAGGAAACACTGCCCTACAGCAACGTTTGTCCCAAACATAAATCCTTCCTTTGGAAGGAAAGCCTCCTTCCTGTGGATCTTTGAACTTTTGAACCCTTTGAACTTTCCTTTGGAGTAAATCTGATTTCTTCTAAACACTTCTGATGAAACCAGTCTCTGACTACTTTTCATTTTATAAGTGCTCTGTGATGAAGTCATTCTGCCTGATTCCAAGCTAATCAATCAAGCTAAAGCTGTATGAGATCATTATTTAGGAAATTCATGGAAAGAATTCCAGCCTTGGGATTTGGATTTAAATACCCCATTTAGACACAAACCTGGGTGTGGATCTCTACACTATAGTTAACAGCCATGTGAACTTGAGCAAGCCTCTTAAATCCACTTACCCTCAATTTTATCAATCTGAGTAGTTGGGGCAGGGGATAGGATAGGATGCCCAACCAACAGTGATAATAGGACACAAGGTAGAATGTACACTTTTGCTTAATACTTTATTTGTACACATTGTTTTTTATATTTTTCTCCATTTCTATGAATGGTGGAAAGCATATCAAGATAACATAGAAAATTGCTCAAATACAATTGTAAGATAATTTGTGATATGGTCTTCATTAAAAAATATGTAGCAGTGCTCAATAAATGGCAACTTTATGTATCTTTAAGCATAATTTGGCTTTAAAGAGTTTTACTTTTTATACAAAGCCAATAGGGAAAAACAAAGACAACACCAAGCTGCCAGAGGAAGGAAAATCAAGTCGAGTCATTACTTTTCCCAACTGTTTGAGTCTCCTATTCAAATGCCAAGGGCTTTTGTTTTTTAACCTTCACCCTTTCCTTTTTCAATTCATGAATGACAACTAATGATAGGATCAATACATCCCAAAAACTGAAAAGAGAAAAGCAGCTTGCTTTTCTACTAGTTATATTGGGTTTTATTCATCATTCAATCATAGTCACCTATAAAACCATTATGTTTGTTAATTACTTTGATTCTCTACTTTTCTCTGGCCTACTGGGGTTCTTTTCCAATTGGCCTGGCTTCCAAGAATTAGCAAAGACTCATGTAGAAGGATGTGTTTAGCTGCTGGAAGCTATGCTCACCACCACTGTAAGTCCCCACTTTGCCCACTTATGACAACCCCAAAATGTTCTTTAATGCCCAGTCAAGCATCCTAGAAAATATCCAACCTGTTCACTCAGAGGGTAAGAATTTTTGATGAGAATGTTTAATCATTTGATTCAGATGACCATACTGGGGGCATATAAAATTTTCTTGAGAAGTGGCAAATACCTCGTTTCTCTTGCCATAATATTTTCATATTCAAGGCAACAATTGAGAGATCTGGAACACAGACTGTTTTCAACCTTGCCATCAATTTTAAAATCCCCTCTTGCCTTCAGATTCCTATATGTTCCAGAACACATCTGTATAAGAGCTTTGCAATCTCTGAGAGGCAGTCTGAAAATATAGCTTATATATTATGTTATTATATAATTACACAGATTTAGATAGAATATTTTTACATAGAGTGTTTATATAATTATCTTGGTTGCTATGCTGCTTGCTGGTGAATGGTAAAAAGCATATTAAGATAACAAAAAATCTCGCTCAAGTAGAAATATGAGATAATTTGTGCTCGTCCTCCAGTTAAAAACACAAATATTATTCCACCTATTAAAAAAAAAAAAACAACTCCATACCCTAAAAAGAAGTTGGTTGGTGACTTTTAAAAGAACTTTTAAAAGAAAGGAAATTATTTTTAAAATACATTTAACAACAATAATAACAACAACAACAAAAATTTACTGTGGATAGAAGAGTTCATTTCTACCTATAGCAGTAAAAGCCTGAAACTAGCAAAAATTTTTGATACAACACATCATAAAGTTCTATGTAACCAATTGTCTATTTCCAAAGTAAGCAAGATACTTAAAAATAAAGACACATGCCTACCTTTTTTCCACTTACTACCAATTTCTATACGCTGGTTCTTCTCTTTCTAAAATTGTTCTGTTTTGACCGATATTGGCAGTCAGTATTTCTTTAACATTGTGTTTAGAGGCACATTGGATTTTTTGCTGTTCCCACAATTTCCATATTTAGGTGGGTGTTTCAAACCATGCTGACAGCTAGTATCTAAACACCTTTTTAGTCACAGTTGGCTAACATATTGCCTTATAGTCAAAGTGGTAATTTTATGCAGTGCCTCAAAGGACTGTGTGATGAATGATGTGTTCAAAATATATAGCACAAGCACAAATGATAATAGTGCAAGAGTACCCTAAAGTTTTAAGACTTGGGTTTAAAGTAAGCAGGTTTTAATCAATTTGGTGAGCAGAACAACAGTCTACAAAGCAAAAGCCCCAACTAGCTAGGATTCACATAAAGTATTTGCAGATTCCTGTAAGAAAGGTAACGTAATGTAGCATGTACGAACTAACCCAATGGGTCAAAGCAGTAGGCACATTATGTATCATAGTTAAATTGTCTCCTTGAGAAATATTACATCAGTCATTCATCCCAGGAGAGAAATGTGAACATTTTCTCAGCAAACATTTTTTTTCTGCAAAATTAAACACAGTTACACCTTGCTTTATTAAATTATGAAAATGATATATACTGGGACCACAGGAGTTCAGCCCCTCACAGCATTGCTTTGACTGAGCTATGTTTTAATGATACCTTAAGCTTCCATGAAATATTGCTATAAGAAACAGTCAAAAGACGTTTGCCTATGCGGTTGCTACTTAAAAAAATAGTTGGGTAGATTATCGAACCTATCACTAAATACCTTCTACAAAGAAAAGCCCCTTCCCGAAGGTCACAACAGATAAGTAAAAATTAAAAAAATTTTTAAAAAATAAATTTTAAGAAAAAGAAAAGCCCCTCAGATAAATGTATTCTAGGATATGCTGCCAGGAAAAAAAAAAAAAAATCCTGTCTTTTCTAAGACCTGTGCTTCTTGCTTTTAAATAAGAGGAAGCATGCAACTAATTGCATTCCCCCTTTTGCACTGACTGCCAGGAATCTCACAAGCAAGTATGACGTTCAGTATGGCAGTGACTTAATCCACATGACATCATTTTGCATTCTCCATTTTTCCATAGATCTGATTTTCTATATCTATTTTATTACTTTTTATTAACATTATTGCCAGGCACAATGGCTCACGCCTGTAATCCCAGCACTTTGGGAGGCCGAGGCAGGCGGATCATGAGGTCAGGAGTTCAAGACCAGCCTGACCAACATGGTGAAACCACATCTCTACTGAAAATAGAAAAATTAGCCAGGCATGGTGGCGCACATACCTGTAATCCCAGGTACTCGTGGGGCTGAGGCAGGAAAATCGCTTGAAAACAGGAGGCAGATGTTGCAGTGAGCCAAGATCAAGTCATTGCACTCCAGCCTGGGTGACAGAATGAGACTCTGTCTCAAAAAAATATATATATAAAATATATATATATATATAAATATATATATATTAAATATATATATATATATAAAATATATATTATATATTATATATAGTATATAGTATATATTATATATTATATATATAGTATATAGTATATATTATATATAGTATATAGTATGTATTATATAGTATATAGTATATATAACATATAGTATATATTATATATTATATATACTATATATACTATATAGTATATATTATATATAATATATACTATATAATATATATACTATATATATTATATATTATATATTAATATATAATATATAAAAGATACTTTATATATAATTATATAATATATATTATTTTATATATATTATGATATATTTTTATATATTATATATAAATATATATTATATATAATATAAAAATATATAATATATATTTATATATATTATATGTATTCTATATTCTATATATATTATATAATATATATTTATATTTTTTATATTATATATAATTTTTTATTATATATTATATATTATATATGTTTATATTATCTATAATAGATAATATATATTTTTATATTATCTATAATAGATTATATATTTTTATATTATCTATAATAGATAATATATATTTTTATATTATCTATAATAGATAATATATATTTTTATATTATCTATAATAGATAATATATATTTTTATATTATCTATAATAGATAATATTTATTTTTATATTATCTATAATAGATAATATATATTTTTATATTATCTATAATAGATAATATACATTTTTATATTATCTATAATAGATAATATACATTTTTATATTATCTATAATAGATAATATATATTTTTATATTATCTATTATATTTTATATAATATTATAAATATATATTATATTATATATTATATATATAAAAGATACTTTAAATTATTTTGGGGAAGGATTAGTTATCAGTAAATTCTACTGGTTATCAGTAAATATTGTAAAAGCTATTTTAAATTCTCTTGAGGAAAGGATTGGAATCAATTCAATCAATTGTCCAGATAGCAGTTATATGGCAGCATATATCTCTGAAACACAGTTAATCAAAAAAGTAAAATAAAATTACTCTAAAAAGCTCAAATCTAGTTACAAGAGCTTTGCACCAAAGGTCACACATGTTGCACCAATGGAATGTCTCTATCTTCATTTAAAGCTATTTTATTTAGACACTATTCTAACAGGCTTGGCTATTGTGTTTCTTAGGGCACAGAAATATCAAACAGGATAAAAACTGCTAGAAATTATTTAGCAAAAATAATTTACAAATGACAGTAAGAAAAGGGGGTAGGCAACTATAAAATACAACCAAAAGAGGTCAGGCCCTTGCTAATCCAGAGTCATTTTATATAAAGCAGAATTTCTCAAGGTGGGGGGCCTAAAGCACTTACATTAGAATCACCTGAGGATTTGTTTAAAAGGTAAGGTTCTGAGCTGCATATTAGAATCTTTGAGGGTGTGGCCCAGAAAAGCACATTTTTCATAAGCATATTAGGTGATTCTTACATAAAGGACAGTTTGAGAATCACAAAGACACTGACAACTCTGTGTAACTCAGTGGGCCTCTGGGGCCCAACCACACATCAAGCCCAGAAACATCAAAAATTATTTCATAACTTTTCTCTTTTAGAAAATGGGAAGGTATGTGGTAAATTCTAGAAAGGCTATCCTTGAAAATTGTTAGTACACCATTTATTTAGTGTTTTTATATTGCTGTGCAACAGGGCAATTTTCAACACATCCAGATAATCGAAGAACTATGACTCTCAAGAACTGTGAAAGGATTTTACTCTACTTGCAAGCTAATAAGTTAGCCTGCCACAGTTTCATAGATGCTGGCAGAAGACATGAGACTATGGGGTCAGAGACAAAGGACTTTATTATTCACAGCACAGCAAGAAGCATGAGATTCGTATTTGTCAGTTCCCTTTCCACCCTCAAGTCCTTCAAGGGCCATGCAGAGGGGCCCAGGTGGGTTTATGTCACATCTGATGAAACACAAGCATTGGAATCCCCAATCTTTTATCCTAAGAGTTAGCTAACCAGCCTGAACTTTGCGGTGGAGGGAGGCATTATCTTTATTATACTGGGCAATAAATCTGCTCGCTGCTACAGAGGGAAACACTATCTCTATCTTTCAAGGCTGTTCACTACACAAATATTCTTAAAGAGATAATCTGGAATAAGGGCTCTCTGTGCTCTGCCCACAGATGTGCAAAAACAAGAGACCCACGGAGAGGTAGCTCCCAACAGTGACCTTCCTCTTTGGGCTCTAGAGTGTTGTGTGTTTCCTTTCAGAATGCAAGTGTTTGTTGTCACTTGGATAAGAAAGTCGTTGTTTTTCCTTCTACACCACTGGTTGCTCCTTCTTTGTTTCCTTTATCAATCATTCCTCTACCCCTAACCTCTGAATGATGGAATATTCCAGGGCTTAGGCCTTCTTGTTCTTTTCTCTGCCTACAATTACCCTTTCAGTGATCTCATCTAATCTCATACCTAAACAGCATCTATATTGTCAACAACTGCCATATTTGTATCTCCACTCCAGTACCTCCTCTGAACTCCCAACCTGTAGGACTCCCTAATTGGATTTCCACTTGGATATCTAATACATACCTTAAACTTTAGATCTATGTTCCACCTGTGGTCTTCCTAAATTTAGTTGACTGACAACTGCAGCCTTTCGATTGCTCAGGCCAAATATGTTGGAGCCATTCTTGACTCTTCTCTTTCTCTCAGATCCCATATCTAATTCATCAGGACATGCTGTTGGCCTTATCTTAAAGTATATCTCACCACCTCCATGGTACCTGCCTGATCTGGTTTATCATCATCTCTATACGTGATTATGAAATGTTTCTAAACTACCTCTCTTCTACCACCTATGGCTCCTCCCAAATCCTCCCCCAAAACACACACACACACACACATAGTGAACTGTAAAAGTCAGCTCATTTCACTCCTCTGCACAACAATCTTAACTGAATTCAGGAGGGCCTCTCCATTCCTTTTATTTCTCTGACTTCTTCTGGTACCACTCTCTCCCGCCAGTCTCACTAGACTTTCTATTGCTTGAACAATTTTGGTCAAAGTCAGAGGGTACTAATTTCCTATTACCATTTTAACAACTTACCACAACCTCTGTGGCTTAAAACGACACAAGTGTATTCTCACAGTCTGGAGGTTAGAAGTCTGCAATCAATTTCACCGGACTAAAGCCAAGGCTCCAGCAGGGATGGTTCCTTCTGGAGGCTCGGAGGGGAAGGTCCATTCCCCTGCCTTTTCCAGCTTCTGGTGGCCTCCTGTATTCCTTGGCTCAGGGCCCCTTCCTCCCTCTTCAGAGTGCATCTCTCCAACCCTTGCTTCTATCACCACCTTTACTTCTCCTGATTCTGGCTTTTCCTGCACACTCCTTCTTATAAGGAGAGTTAGATTACCTTGCACCCACTTCAATAATCCAGATAATCTTCCATATCAAAATCTTTAATTTGATCACATCTGCAAAGTCCCTTTTGTCATATTAAGTAATATTCACAGGTTCTGGACATTAAGAAATGAACATATTTTGGGAGGTCATTATTCAGTCTATCATATCTACCTCAGGCCCTTTGCATTGGCTATTCCCTCTGCATGGAATACTTCCCCTAGGTATCCGTGTGGCTGATTCCCTCAATTCCTTCAAGTTTTCACTCAAGTGTCACCTTCTCAATGAGGCCAACCCTGACTACCCTATTTTAAATGGCAATGTATTAGTCCATTTTCATGCGGCTAATAAAGACATACCCAAGGCTGGGTAATTTATAAATAAAAAGAGGTTTAGGCCAGGTGCAGTGGCTCACGCTTGTAATCCCAGCACTTTGGGAGGCCCAGGCGGGCGGATCACGAGGTCAGGAGATCGAGACCATGGTGAAACCCCGTCTCTACTAAAAATACAAAAAATTAGCCGGGCATGGTGGCGGGCGCCTGCAGTCCCAGCTACTCAGAGATGCTGCGGCAGGAGAATGGCAGGAACCCAGGAGGCGGAGCTTGCAGTGAGCCGAGATTGCGCCACTGCACTCCAGCCTGGGCAACAGAGTGAGACTCCGTCTGAAAAATAAATAAATAAATAAATAAATAAATAAATAAAAATAAAAAGAGGTTTAATGGACTCACTGTTCCATATGGCAGGGGAGGCCTCATAATCATGGTGGAAGGCAAAAGCCACATCTTACACGGTGGCAAACGAGAGAAATGAGAGCCAAGAGAAAGGGGAAACCTCTTATAAAACCATCAAATCTCACGACACTTATTCACTACCATGAGAACAGGATGGGGGAAACCACCCCCATGATTCAGTTATCTCCCAACGGCTTCCTCCCACAACACATGGGAGTTATGGGAGCTACAATTCAAGATGAGATTTGGGTGGGGACACAGCCAAACCATATTAGGCCATAATCAACAACTCCTCACCCCATTTTCATCGTCCTATTTACTCCCCTATCTTACCTGCTCTAGCTTTTTTCCATAGTACCAATCACCTTCCAACATACTGAATAATTTATTTTTTATTGTCCATCTTCCTGCATTAGAATGTATGCTCCTTGAGGTTCTGCTGTGCTCATTGATATATCTTAAACACATAACAGTACCTGGCACATATTAAGACTTCAATAAATATTTGTTAAATAAATATGTCATAGATCTCACAAACCGAGATACCAAAATAAGGAAACTTTTTAAAATGTCAAATAATAGCTCAGACTCCTGCTGCTCTCCGTTTCAGAAATTAAATCCCCACATATCTTGTCAATTATTAATGCCAGTTCCTTTATGAGAAAACTCCTCTGCTGCTATGTACACCTATCTATTTTTGTGCTTGCATGACAATTGCATTCCTACTTCCTCAGCACGGGAGAATTCTGTCCCCAGTTCTTCACAGCTCAAAGGCAGGCCAGCATTTTTAACAGATACATGAGGATAACTAAGAGACAAACAAAACAGAGTAGCTTGAACTGCGAATGGGGTCTACTATGGCATAAAAAAATTATTTTGAGCTGATGGCTTTTGAGTTACTGAGATTCCTCATCTGCCTAAAAGCAGGGCCCCCCAAACAACTCAATTTTTATAAATACCCTTTCTGAGAGCAACTCTAATCTTTCCTTAAGAGGAAGTTGAGAAGTTGGCACCACACCCAAATAGACGTTGTTACAAAACTATCCTATCTCCCATCTACTCTAAGAACCATTCATCTTTCCAAAAAGTCATTTTTCTTTTCATAAATGCCCTTTCTCCACACCCCCTCACCTAAAAAGTCATCTTTTCTCCCAAAAGTGTCCCTTTGCCCTTCCCCATCTCCGTTTAAGATGGTATATAAGCCCCAAATTCTAACCACCACCTTGAGTCATGTTTTTCTGTGAACTTCTGCATAAAAATCTGTCTTTTCTCTTGCTGATCTGTCTTTTGTCAGTTTAATGTACAGGCCTCCAACCACAGAACCTAAAAAGGTAGAGAAAGTTTTTTTTTTCCAACAACTGCTATTTGAAGTGGTCACTCTTAGAATCTAAAACAAAAATTCAATTTCAGAACTCTTGCCTGATTTTGTTACCGGAAGGCGGTCTGGATCCAGACCCCAAGAGAGGTTTCTTGGATCTCGCTCAAGAAAAAATTTGAGGCAAATCCGTAAAGTGAAAGCAAGTTTATTAAGAAAGTAAAGGAATAAAGAATGATTATTCCATAGGCAGAGCAGCAGCTTAGGCTGCTCAGTGATTATACTTATATTAATAGTTATTTCTTAAATATTTGCTAAACAAGGGGTGGATTATTCACGAGTTTTCTGGGAAATGGGTGAGCCATTCCCAGAACTGAGGGTTCCTCCCACTTCTAGACTATATAGGGTAACTTCCTGAGGTTGCCATGGCATATGTAAACTGTCATGGTGCTGGTGGGAGTGTCTTTTAGCATGTTAAGGTATTATAATTAGTGTATAATGAGCAGTGGGGACAACCAGAGGTGACTTTTGTTGCCATCTTGGTTTTGATAGGTTTTGGCCCGCTTCTTTACTGCAACCTGCATTATCAGCAAGGTCTTTGTGACCTGTATCTTGTGCTGACCTCCTATCTCATCCTGTGACTAAGAATGCCTAACCTCCTGGGAATACTGCCCAGTAGGTCTCAGCCTTATTTTACCCAGCCCCTATTCAAGATGGAGTTGCTCTGGTTCAAACACTTCTGACAATTTCCATCATTTCTCTAGGTGCAGAGGCCTGCTCATCTTTTCTACTACAGAGGAGGTTCAGGTACCTGTCTACAAGCAAAACTGTTGTCTCACTCAAAGAGAATAACTAAATATTTGCCTCCAAAAATTTTTATCTCTCTGCCCCAGAACTGATCTCTTGCAACAGTAATTTATAAGAGATATTCCATCTCCAACCCACTGGAACTAAGAGTTGCAAAAGAACAATCCATTATAATTCAATACTTGCACATTTTCCTAAAGTCTATGTTATTCGATTGTTAATAAAATTATTTGCGGTCCTTCAACAGAACAGTTTAGAAAAGTAAACTTTAACAATCTCAGTCAAATCCCTTTTAGAGTCCCCTCCCCGAATTTGAGGTATCCATTTGCCTGTGCATTCTTCCTACTGAAGTGGTATCTCTCCTAATCTTTGACAAGTACTTGGACCATGGCATGAGTGAGAAGGAAGCAGCTTCATTGTCTAGGGTAAATACTCAGGGTTCATCGTCTCACGCCAAGAAAATTTAGGATACTGACACACACAAGGAGTTTATGAGTGGAGGTTTAATAGGCAGAAGAAAAGAGAAAGGGAAACAGCTCTCTCTCTAGTGAGAAAGAAGGGCTTTTGAGGAAAAGGCTGGGTGGAGTTCGCCGGATTTTATAGGCAGGCTTGAGGAGGTGGTGTCTGATTTACGTAGGGCACACAGATTGGTTCAATCAGGTATGATGTTTACATAGCTCTGGGAAGGCAGGCCACCCCACCCTAATCTTCTTATGCAAATGGACTTTCCACTTGACCAGCATCATCTTGTCTGCTCCGCTGTACACGTGGATGGCAAAGAGAAAAGGGAAGATGGAGCCGCCATTTTGAACATGATTGGCACAACTGCCAGCATCTATGTCTGCAGCTCAATTTTACAGGCTGCTCTTCATTAGAAAATGATTTGGCACTGCTTTTCATTAAAAAGGAAAACCTTACCGAGAACTCCAGTATCCTATCTACCTAAGTAATTTATTCTTAACTCCTGTATCAACAGTACACATGCAATCTCCACAAGAACAATCATTTTCAGAGACTATAGGATCTACATTTAGAGGGGAAAACAAATTCTCTAAAGAAAACATGAAGGATCTACTCAATTTCATGACTATACAGAATATGATCTCCATCTGAAACATCTGCTTCCATTTATCTCACACCACCTTTAGGCCTTCCCCAACTGTAAAGGTGGAAAAAAAAGGACAACATTTGAAAGAAGCCTTCAATTACATATCTAAAAGCCTTAGTCAAGAGATTTTCCCAAAACAAAAGAGCAGTTTACCTTTAAAGCTGAATTCAAATTGCCCCCAGAAAGCTATGAGATTTCTAGATTGGCAGTTTTTTTAAAGCTTAAAGAAAAACAAAAAAAGTTGAGGCTAAGGTCCAAGTAATAGTCACCCAGCTTTACTAAAAGTTGAATAATTATTTTCTAAGGTGTCAAAACAATGTTTCAAAATGTAAAAAGAATTCTAAAATAGCAACTTCTTTCTAAAATATTTTAAAATCATGTTTGCAGAACTCTGAGCACCTTATTTGGTGAAATGAGTGTCCATAGAACACCTATCTCCAAAAAGACAGAAATGACAAGCAGAAGAGGGAGGGCCAGAAGAGGTCTAGACCTCAAGACTGACTGGACAGTTAATGTCACCTGCTAGGTGAGGCCTTCTCCAGCCACCTCATCAAAATATTTCACCAACCACACTCCACCTATACACACATTCACATACTCACACATACACAGTTCCTAATGTAAGGAAGGAAAAAAATACCTTTTTCTCCTACCTTCCTAGGTTGTCTGGCTGGGAATCTGTAAATTAGACTAATAAAAGACAGATTAACAAGAGAAAACCATATAAATTTATTTAATATAAGTTTTACAGGACACTGGAGCCTTCACAAGGAAATGAAGACCCAACTATGTGGTTAAGCCTAAGCATTTTTATACTAGGTTTGATGAAGAGTAGAACATTATGGAAAAACACGATAGTGAGAGAAGAGAGACAGACCCTCTCATATTGTTTTATATTGTTTTATACTCAAAAGAAAAGAAAAGTGAAACAAAAGGCAGGTAGCCCTGCCTGGTCTAGGAACCAGACCCGAAACCAGTCCTGGGCCTGCCTGAGCTAAGCCTGGTAGTTAAAGATCGAGCCCTGACCTAACCAGTTATGTTATCTGTAGATTCCAGACATTGTATAGAAAAGACGTTGTGAAACTTCCCGATCTGTTCTGTTTCACTCTGGCCACTGGTGCATGCAGCCCCTGTCACGTACCCCCTTGCTTGCTCAATCAATCACGACCCTCTCATGCAGACCCCCTTAGAGTTGTGAGCCCTTAAAAGGGACAGGAATTGCTCACTCGGGGAGATCGGCTCTTGAGACAGGAGTCTTGCCTGATGCTCCTGGCCGAATAAACCACTTCCTTCTTTAACTCTGTGTCTGAGGAGTTTTGTCTGCAGCTGGTCCTGCTACAATAGGACAGAAGAGTATGACTTTCAGGATAGTAAGCTGTAGGAAATTTAGCAAGATCTGTTCATTCATATTCCTTTCAGCATTCCTCCTTCTTCAGAGATAAGGATTCTCCTTTCCTTCAGGTCCAGGGAAGGCACTCACAGGAGAGACTTAAGACATGCTTCAGAAGAGAAGGCAAAGTAAGAGCCTTTCCCACATTTCTTCAGCTTAAGATATTCAATGTGCCAAAGTGCCATATTGTGGGGTAGTGTGTTCGGAACCCTGTCACTAACCTTATTCCTTGTGGGTTTTTTCTTCTTAACACCCATTATTATGTAATGTTCTATATATTTCACATATTTCTTTCACTTTGTTTTTTAAGGCCTTATCCACCAGAATATAAGCTCCATAGGAACAGGGCTTTTTTTTTTAATCAGTTTTACTCACTGTTTGTGTCATTAGGACTCAGCAGTGCTTAGCACATGGAAAGTGCTCAATTTGGATGGAGGGATGGATGGATGGATGAATGGATGGATAGATGGATGCATGGATGGATACATGCACACAGTTGTGGATGAAAGCATGGTTGCATGAATGGATGCACAGATGGATGGATGGACGGATAAAAAAAATCCCAAAGCTCTACAAAACAAAATGTCAAATTCTAAATAAATCGAGTATGCCAATGAGAACACTTTTTTTAGCAAGTGAACACACAATTTTGTCCATTTTAAAATCTTTCAAATTTTTCCTTATAAAACTTATACTAGTAGCAGAACATTTAAAAATAAACCATTTCAATGCATATCAATCTCTCCATGCTAATCATTAAGACCACAAGGGCAAAAACTGGGCCTTGGTAATCAGTGCTTGGTAAGTACTAAGTAGCTAAAGACTAAATGAAGTAAAACAGGATTCTAATTCCCACCAGTGAAGTTAGCAGTGGCAAATTTGTACGGGCCTGCAATCAGTTGATTCTTGCCTCCACAGAGGAAAAAATTCAGCCAAGGGGCATAAGGCAGTTTAAGAGACCAAGGCAAGTGTTAGAGCAGAAGTGAGAGTTTATTAAAAAGTTTTAGTGCAGGATTGAAAGGAGGTAGAGTACACTTGGAAGAGGGCCAGGCAGGTGACTTGATGTGTCCCATGTGACCCTTGATTTGGGGTTTTTTACATTGGCATGATTCTCAGGTTTGTGTTTCTTCTCCCCTGATTCTTCCCTTGGGGTGTGCTGTTCATAATGTAGTGGCCTGTCAGCACTTAGGAGTGGCTGCATGCACAGTGTATTTACTAAAGTTGTGCACATGCTCATTTGAGACGTTTTCCCTTACTAGTCAAGTGTTCCTAGAGGAAGGTCATATACCAGTCAAACTCCATTTTGCCTCTTAGTGTGCATGCTTGAGCTCACTCACCCAAATCCTGAGATCCTATTGGGAAGTTGCTGATTGCCAGTTTCAGATGTTTTCTATCTATAGGGAGACTGCCTTTCCCTGGTGCTGACTGTGACCAATTATTATTTTAGAGAGATAGTTTAACAACTGCCTGACTGTCACCTGATGGTTGCCTGACATTCCTGGGATGAGCAAGGCGTCATGGGGTGGCCTCTGCTGCCCTGCTCACATCTGCCTAACTACCTACTCTAACAAGAGTAATCTACAAGTTTCCCTACAAAATATCTGCTTCAGCTTCTTGAGTATGAAATAGTCTTTGAATGTAAATCATTACTTTTTAGAATTTTAAATTCTTTGAATACTGACAAAACCAATCTAAAAATGTATTTACTGTTTCCAAGGAATGCATACTTTTAGACAAGTGACCTATATGTTTTTATTTGCTGCAAATAATACCATAGTTTTAAAAACTCTTATGAGAAAACATAATATTTTGACATGTTTACTTTAGGCTTGATGTTCCTTCCCTAAGGACATTCCCTTATGTTTTAAACATGTTGGAGAAATTGGGGTATGAAAATAACCCCAAATTACTGTATTAAAAAAATTTTCTTTCATAATCCATTTACTTAGAATAGCATTTTCAGAAATCCGTCTCATAGAAGGAAACAAAATTGTTAGACTCCAAACTGAATATGAAACAAATATGCTAACAAATCTTTAAGATGGCAAATTATAAATGGTCTACTGGCATAAGGATAGCCATACAGACAAATTAAACAGAATTCAGAGTCCAGAAACACACCTTGACATTATGGTCAGTTGATTTCAATAAGCTGCCAAGACAATTTAGTAGGAAAATAATAGTCTTTTTAACAAATGGTGCTGGGACAACTAGACAGCCATATGAAAAAGAATCAAGTTGGAGTCCTACCTCACACCAGACACAAAAATTAACTCACAAACCATACATCTGGTAAAGAGTTAATTCTAAAATATGTAAGGAACTCAAACAGCTCAATAACAGACAAATAAGATTTTAAAATGAGCAAAGGACCTGAATAAACATTTCTCAAAAGATGATGTACAAGTAGCCAACAGGTATATGAAGAATGTTCTCAACATCACTAATCAAAAGAGAAACACAAATTAAAACAATGAGATATCACCTGACATCTATTAGAATGGCCATTATCAAAAATACAAAAGATAGGAAGTGTTGGAGAGGATGTGGAGAAAAGAGAACCCTTGGACGCTGTTAATGGATATGTAAATTAGTACATACCTTGTGGAAAACAGTATTGAGGTTCCTCAAAAAATTAAAAATAAAACTGCCATATGATCCAGTAATCCTTCTACTGGGTACATTTCCAAAGGAAATGAAATCAATATGTCAAAGCAACATCTGCACTCCCATGTTCATTACAGTATTATTCACAATAGCCAAGATGTAGATTCAATCTAAGTATCCATCAACAGATAAGTGGATAAAGATATTTGGTATACATACACAAGGGAATAATATTCAGACTTTTTAAAAAAGGCAATCTTGTCATTTGCAACATCATGGATAAACCTGGAGGACATTGCGTTAAGTGAAATAAGCCAGGCACAGAAAGACAAACACCACATGACCTCAGTTATATGTGTAATCTAAAAAGTGTAACTCATAGCAGCAGAGAATAGAATGGGGGTTATCAGAGGCTGTGGGAAGGAGGTGGGTCCAAGATACAAAATTTCGGTTAGACTGCAGGAATAATTCAAGAGATCTATTGTACATAGTGACTACTGGTTAACACAACATATTGTGTACTTGAAAATTGCTGAGAGAGTATTTTGAGTGTTCTCGCCACAAAAAAAGTGATAAGTATGTGAAATAATTTATATATTAATGAACTTGATTTAGCCCTTCCGCAATGCATACATATGCTATGGTTTGAATGTCTGTCCTCTCTAAAACTCATGTTGAAACTTAATCTCCATTGTAACAGCATTAAAAGTGTGGGAAATCTGACCATAGTATTTAAGAGGTGGGACCTTTGCAAGGTAATTAAGCTAGATGAAGTCATGAGGGTGAAGCATTAGTGGCTTTATATTAGTGGCATTAGTGGCTTTCTCTTTAGAAAGAGAGACTGATCTAGCATACTCAACCCTCTTGCCCTATGATGTCTTCCGCCATGTTGTGACACAGCATGAGGCCCTCACCAGAAACCAACCATATATCTGATATCACCTCACATCTATTAGAATGGCTATTATCAAAAATACAAAAGATAGCAAGTGTTGGAGAGGATGTGGACAAAAGGGAACCCTTGTATGCTGTTAGTAGATATGTAAATTAGTACATACATTGTATGTACAAATATGTGCATACATTGTATGCGCTACATACATTGGAGTCCTACCTCACACCAGACACAAAATATTTCTGCTGCTATAACAAAATACCACATACTGGGTAATTTATTAGTAACAGAAATTTATTTCTTATAGTTCTGGCAGCTGTGAAGTCCAAGATCAAGATTTCAGTAGATTTGGTGTCTGGGGAGAGCCCACTTCCTGTTGCCAGGCACAATGGCATACACCTGTAATCCCAGCTACTTGGGAGGCTGGGGCAGGAGGATCACTTAAGCCCAGGAGCATAATTCCAGCCTGGACAACATAGACCTCATATCCACAAAATAAATAAAAATAAATTTAAAAGTAATCAAATAAATCTTTTAAAAATGAAATTGCCTTGGAGAACAATTCAATATGAACCTCAACTCAATCCTAATTTTGTAGATTTCTACATCTTTCAACTGGAAAGAACCCTAGTAATCTTTTCATTTCTGTTTGAGAAAAGACAACCAGAAAACTTTCTTAGACTAAGAAAATATATCATATGAATTTTCCTTTCTTCTGAAGATCAGATGAGTCGAAGTGCTTTGCAAAGAACTGGCCCTGTAAATATAGTGTATTATAATTGTCATTTTTTTCCACATTAAAGTTCATAAATGAAAGAATAGGAGTGTATGCTTTTTCTCTTTGGCCCCCTCATCTAGCTTTCCATGCAGCTTTAACAGAATTTCAACTCATGTATTCCTCTCCCTCTAAGAGGGATTTGAATATTACATGAGAAGGCTTAAAAGCATATAGGAAAAACCTGCTTCCTGAAAGTCTTCATTGATTGAACTTGCTTCAGAAGGCCACTTGCTCCCTCTCCTCCTTCAGCCTCCAACTCCCTCCCAAAAACAGAGGGGGAAAATCAATGTTTTGTTTTTTAGTGCTGTCAAAGGCTATGGCTAAATAGCAAAAACAAGTAAGAGTGATATGGATATATACTTCCCTCCTGAACTATTGAATAAATATTAAAGCGGTAATCCAGATATCTTTTTGTGCATGAGCCTTTAATGGTAAAATAGGAAGAGTGTAAACAACAGACCTTTCTACTGAGGATTTAAAAAGAATTTTACAATATTGGAAAAATTGTTTAACATTAAAATTGAGAGGAAAATTTATGGAAATAGGCCTATGTGTTCCAAAAGCAATGGAAGAGAAAAAATGAGATCACAAAGTTACTGAGTTCTTAGTGAAAAAAAAACATAACCTTGCAGTTCTTCACCATTCTAGTCAAGTTTTCATCAAATTCTGGTGAGAGTACTAAAGAAAAAGGCTAAATCAATCAGTTTTCTAATACACCACTCTAAAAGAAACGTTAAGATGCTGGTCTACGTATCTAGCAAAAGTTGTTCAGAAGTGTTTATTGTCGTTTTGTCTAAAGCTGTTCCTGCTCCTGTAACAAAATACTATAGACTGGGTAATTTATAAATAATGGAAATGTGTTTCTTACAGTTCTGGAGGCTGGGAAGTCTAAGATCAAACTGCCGGCAGATTTGATTCAATGTCTGAAGGCTTGGTCTCTGCTTCTGAGATGGTATCTTGTTGCTGCGTCCTCCAGTGGTGGCAAACACTGTGCTCTCACATGGTGAAAGGGATGGAAGGGCAAAAGGATCTACTTAGTTGCCTCCAACCCTTTTATAAGTGCATTAGTTCTATCCACGAGAGCAGAGCCCTCATGCCTAATCGCCATCTAAAGACCCCACCTTTTTTTAATTATTGTTATTCTTTCTTTTAGATACAAGGTCTTACTCTATCTCCCAGGCTAGGATGCATTGACGCAATCATAGCTCACTATAACCTGCAACTCCTGGGCTCAAGCGAACCTCCCCCGTCAGCCTCCTAAGTAACTAAGACCACAGGTGCAAGCTACCACGCCCCACTGATTTTTAACTTTTTTTGTAACCCTCCTGCCTCACCTCAGCCTCCTAAATTGTTGGGATTACAGGGGTGAGCCACTGTGCCCGGCCCTAGAAAATTTAGTCATCAATGCAATGACTGAATTTTATGATTTATAGTTGCAAAAAGACAAGGGGACAATTCCCAGAGGAGTAGATTTGTGAAATGTCTTAAGGAAAGTGTAGGATTTTCTCTGGACAAAAAAAAAAAAAAAGTGAGTTTAAGGGAAGCCCTTTAGAAGCAAAAAGACCAAGACCAAAATGGTAAGGCTGAGGACAAATCAGGCAGAACCCTTTCGGTTATGAAAAGCAGTTTGGATTTCATCCTGTAGATGAAGTGCTGGGCCACTGAAGAGTTTGCCACCAGGGTAGACTATGCTAATTGCATAGTGTCACCTTTTCTGAAATTCCTATACATTTCAGCCAAATGTTATAAACTATTTTAAAGTGAGATATTTCTCACTAGAAACCTTTAAAATGTGACTGTCTGATAATTATGCTGTAAACCATTGGTCTGTGTCTTATTACACTCAGACCTGCTTGCTATCTGCTTTACAGATGCTTATTTGTTTTTGCCTTTGATGTTTTGTGTACCTGTTTATGTTTATCAGTCTAAAGTTGCTCTCTATTACTGCATTTGTAAAAATCAATTGGGGAGCTAATCATCAGACTCCAGTGATCTTGTTTGCACCATTTCAGAGTATTCATCATGTACACACATTAGCTTTCATCCAAATAAATTCTAGCCAGATACAAGCTACAGTTTTTAAAATTGGCCTTCTATAAACAGGAAGCCAGCTACTTAGGTAAACAAAAACAGCAAAGTTTCTTCCTTAATACAAAGAGTAGGAAATCAATTACAATCAGGCTGTATGCTGGGAATCTGACCAATCTTGGTTCCCAAGTGAAGTCAATATTTGCTCAACATTTATTTAAAACAAGTGTAAATCATCAACCACACCTGACTTAGCCCCTTAAGTTACACAGTCATCTGTCAAGATACGTGAGGAATTAGTTCAGGACCCCGCAGGATTCCAAAATCTATGGATGTTCAAGTCCCTTATATAAAATGATGTAGTATTTGCAGATAACCTGTGCATATAGCCCTATATACTTTACATTATTTCTAGATTACTTGTAATTTCTAATGCAACGTAAATGCTTTGTAAATAGTTGTTATACTGCATTGTTTAGGGGATAATGACAAGAAAAAAATCTATACATGTTCAACAGAGACATAACCATCTTTTTTTCCCCAAATATTTTCAATCCAAGGTTGGTTGAATCCACAGATACAAACCCACAAATACAAAGGGCCAACTCTACTCTAGAATAGTTGAATGACACTTAGAGTACAGCTGGACATGAGCTGTAGTTTAAGAGTTTCTTATTGTGTAGACGTCTTGCTAAAAGGATTACTCTAGAACAAACATTTTTATCATATAAATCATTCCTACTTTTTCATGACAGTATTTTATTCTAAACTTCTAAATACTTACCAAAGCTACCTCAAGGTAAAGAGAAATCATTCAATAGCTCCTTTCATTAATGAGATAAAGCAAATACATACTACATGGAATCTGCCTATTTTTGTTTTATTTTTATCTCAAAACAAAGGAGTCATAGTTTCACTACTTGAAAGTGTCTCAAAGATGAATTACCATTAAAGTCACAGGAACAATCCACTCCTGACATTCTCTTAAGCAACACTGATTAGCTAATAAACTGGTTCATTTGCACTTGTTCCCCACAGAACAATATTATTCTTATTTTATCTTACTCTTCTGACCCTGAGCTATAACATCTCATTGAAAATACGGGTATATTAGCAGTGTCTCACTGCAATTTAGAAGTAAGTTCTAAGAAAACTAAAGACAAAGACATCCCTATTTTCAGTAAAAAATACTGTTCAGGTAAAGCCTTTTAATCTAAACCCCTTTAAGACTGAAAGTCGTTTTAGTCTCAATTAACTCATAATTAGATTAAGTGTTAGAGAGAAAGCTTTCAACAAAACATCTGCCAGTTCTAAAAACATAGCATTTTAGAAAACTCTTAGCCTGACCTCTGGTCCTTTACAAGACTTCCTACTATTTATAGTTCAGTGAAAATAGATTTTGTTCATTCTATCCTAATTCTACGTAGACTATTGGTTTATAGATGTGTTTAATAAATCGCTGCAAGATTCTTTCAGATAGAAAATGCTTTGCTTCTCTTTCCAGCACCTAATTCATTGGGTAGATTTAAAAATAAAATTGGTCCATCAAATAGCACAGCTCAGAAGAAACTGCTTTGTGGTTATAGAGCATCAGGCCCACTTTAAAAGCAATGGCTGTCTGGATCTTTTGAAGGAGAACATTCGAGTGCACACGAAGTGGATGACTCTGTAGTCTCTTAACAGGGGACACGGCTGTGAGTGCAGAGCTCTGCCTGTCTTCTGCCCAGAAAGAACAGTCTGGAGCAGTTGAAATAGAAAGAAATTCTTGTGAGAATCACATGAAGACAGAAAGCCAATGTCCACAATTTAGTTCTCAGGCCCAACTACCTGTGATTGTTATTCTCCACTTCTAAACTGAATCAATACCAGCCAATAGAGATTTCTGGAGGTAAGGTCTGGTGTGGTCAAATTTTGCTTCTTTCCGTTTGAAGCATAAGCTTTCTTCATAAGAATCTTTTGATGCATTTAGTATAAAGGATAGAGTAAAATCCATTAACTTTGGTCTTACTCCATTTTCGTTTTAAATGTATCGGCATTTTATTTGAAATTATATTAGGAATGTCTGATTTTCCTACAATGTACATTGGTTACTTTTATAATCAGGAAAAATAAACTAATTAAAAGAAATTACATTTGAGGCAGTGTGGTTGTCAGACTGTTCCTTAGTTATGTAATCTACTCATTGTAAGAAACAAGGAAAGACATTCATCTTCCTTGCTGTATTTCAACATTTTCACCAAAACTTTATCCTTTTGTTTAAAAATACTTTCTGACAATTCCTTTTATTTCATTAAGATTGCATGATCCCTTTTAAATGTTTTTCTCTGAATAACCTGGACTGACCTTTTCCCCCAGGGCCTGGGCTTAATGAACATTTTTCCATCACAAACCTCTTTGACTTGTTAAAAGGGCCCTCAAATACATAAGCTGATACTTCAGAGATAGCAGTGCTGCCCTCGGAGCTCCAGATTCAGAATAAAACTACTTAAAATACATCAATTTTCAATATTTCAAGTACATGAGGGGAAAATTGGCAATTATTGGCCTAAAGCAAAATTAATGCTGCATCAAATTTAGATGTGTTTAATTCCACCCTAAATCTGTAACAAGGTGGCACACAGATAAACTACTGTGTCCATGATAAATATTGAAAATTCCAATTAAGAATATTAATTAATAAACTGTTTTCAGGAAGCTACAATATAAACACAGTTTTAAACATGTAGCAGACAAGTAAATAATAGTATGGCTTTTAAAAATCCATTTCATCGGACCCCAGATGCCTGATTCCTTATGTGGGCTCCTACCTCTAATTTTGGAGTTAAACTGAGATCTGGCCCTTCAACTGCCCTGGGCTGTCTGCCATGAGTAGACGAAGCATAGCTTATAGACAAGTCAGCCCTAGCACCCCCCATTGGGTACCATTCCTACCCCAGAGCACGAGCAGTCAACTTTGTTATTTAATGTTTTATTTCCCTGAGGTACTTTTGATATAGCATGCACTCAACTTTAAAGCACTGCCACCTTATGAGTATCACAAACAACCCCATCAAAGCTGCTCTTCATGGTTGTGTCTCAAGATTGGCCCTAACCCAATATTACCAACCTGCACCTGCTTTCAAGTTTGTTCCAACAAACAGCTGGCAAGCTAGGGCTTTTGAGAAGCTTCTTGCTGTGCCGGACCACTTTTTGGCATTTAGGCATGTTTCTTCAAAAGTTTGGAAGCCCCACTGGGTAGTTGTCTGGCATTTTTTCAGAAGTCAGCAAGGTGTAAAACATCACATGAAATTGTCTTTCTTAGTATTTCAAAGGCTCAATCTGCTCCATTGCTTTTAATTAGCCTATTCTGACCCAATTAAATTCATTCATTCATTCAAAATTATATTTCTTAATTCCACTGTTCAATTTAAACCAGTTGTCCAAGCTCAATAGGCAACTAATTTTCACATTCGCCATAGTACACAGGGAAAAGCATGAGGCTGGTAAAATCATATCTGTATTTATGTCTGTTGTGGATATTTCATAACATCAGACCAGAAAGCTCAACTGATTAGAGTAAGGCGCTAATGAGGCCAAGGTTGTGGATTCGATCTCTGCATGAGCCAATTAACTTCATTTAGACAAAACCGCCATTCCACAGATGCAGACTAAACTCTTGAACCCAGCAGGCCATGTGAAAAACCACACCAGTGAGCTCAAGGGAATATTAAGAGAACAAGTGTGGGAAGTTCAGGGCAAGTCCCCACCACTGCTTAGAGAAAAGAGAAAAATTTGTAAGTCATTCATTCATCAATAAACATCCCACATCTACCAGTGTGCAAAGTAATGTCCTAGGCAACTGACAGGTAAAAAGAAAATTAAGATGGGTAGAGCAGCTTACAACCTGACATCCAATTTCAGGAGACGTCCTTCCCAACAAAGAAATAAAGCCTAATATTAAGGTTGAGATGTGTAAAAAGGAAACTACAACATAAGCAAGAAGTAATTAGTAGACATAATATGATGTATGGTAAGCGCCATGATCTTTAAAAAGCATCAGAGTCTTACAAAGGACAGAAAGTTCATGTTTAGCTAATATAATCAAGATGATTTTACGAAAAAAGTGAAATCTGGTCTGAAATTTATGGGAAAAATTAAGAGAAAATTCTAAAAAGATAGGTTATAATCAGACACTAGAAGACTTTGAACACAAAATAATAAGTTTTGTCTTGTAAGAAACAAAAAAAATTTTAATACAGCAAATGACCTGGTCAGAACACTGAGGGGCTGAGCTGGCAGGGGGAGGTAGGACACAGCGAAGACAGGCAGGTCTGGATAAAAGCAGCCAAAATGACGCTTGGTATCCTGTATTCCAGGGTCAAGGAGAATAGAAACAGATTCAGGAAATACTAGGCAAATGGAAATAGATAGGACTTGGAAACTGACCAGATGGAAGAAATTATTGAAGGAAGGCAAGCTGCTGAATATATGTTTGTATATGCTGAGTTTGAGGTATTGGGAAAACACTCAGCTGGATTCATACAGCGTGCTATTAGTTGTAAAAAGAAATAAGTCAATAATATCAAACATTGAGAAAGAATAATGGAGAATGAAAAGAGACAAAAATCTATCTGATTTGATAATAAGGAGACTTGGAAGGTTCAACAAATGTATTTTTGTTATTTTTTCTCTGGGCACGTGGTGGTTTTATACTACCTCAACTGACCCCGTTGGTCAGATGGCACTGTGTGACTGGTCTTGGCCAATGAGTTTGAGCACAAATTACCTGTCACATTTCCAGGCCAGAAAACATAGTTTTCTAGTGCAAAACTTGGCAGAGTTCCCTTTTCCTTTGCCAAGGCAACCTGCCATGTTCCAAATGTGGGCTGCTTCATCAGCCTGGGTCTCAGAGCAAAGATGAGCCCCCAGCCCACCTGCAATGTTGTGGTGGTCATATATACAACTCATATATACAACATGCATGAGAAGCACACCTTTGAGATTTTCAGCAGTTGAGATTCTGGCTAAAATCAAGCCCATACTGACTGATAGAGGAGAATTTTTGATAACCATCAAGACAGCAGCTTCACTAAAGAGATGAGGAAAAAGTCTGTCTGCAAGGTTTGAAGTGATAGGATGGGGGAAAAGGTGAAGTATTCAGCAAGATCACTGTGTTATTAATCTAGTCTTAAACAGATGAAAAGAATTGAGCAACTTTGAAGGTGACAGAAGACAGAAATAGGCCAGGTATGGTGGCTCACACCTGTAATCCCAGCCCATTGGGAGGATGAGGCAGGAGGCTCACTTGAGACCAGGAGTTTGACACCAGCCTGGGCAACATAGTGAGACCATATCTCTCCAAAAGAAAATGTCTTAGAAGAGAGAAACAGATTGTGAGAGTTGTTGTTATCACCTTAATACAAGGAAGAAGTAACAAGAGAGAAAGATTATGGGAGATAAAAATATTAACAGAGGAAGATTTCAAAATATTTGAAAGAGGGTCAAAGGTTACCTTTAGAAAGGAATAATAAAGAGAAGGATTAATTAGCCTTAAGGAAATAGTGAGATAGGGATAGAAAGAAGGCAAAGAACTCATGTCAGACAGTTTCAGTTAATAGTGCCGTCTTCCTTTCCAAAGGCTAACATGCTTTAACATTATCAGGATTTTGCCTCTACTCATGAAATACTAAATAAAAGCAAAGTCTTTAATAAAAATTTATCCTCTTTTAGTATGCATGAATAATTACAATGTTCTGAACACAGCGCTAAGCATGGTGAGGAACACAAGCATCTAGGGCCTGCCCAGCAATCACTTCAGTCAACTTACATTCAAGATAGAGGGAAATTAGTGAATGCAGAAGACTGTATTACCCAGTGTTTTAGAGTTTTTCTTTTCTTTTCTTTCCTTTTTTTTTTCTTTTTTAGAGAGGGGGGTCTCACTCTGTCACCCAGGCTGAAGTGCAATGGTGCAATCATAGCTCACAGCAGCCTTGAACTCCTGGGCTCAAACAATCCTCCCACCTCATCATCCTGAGTAGCTGGGACTATAGGTATACACCACCATGCCTGGCTTTTTTCTTCTTCTTCTTTATAGAGATGTGGTCTCTCTATGTTGCCCAGGCTGGTCTCAAATTCCTGGGCTCAAGTGATCTTCCTGCCTCAGCCTCCTCAGTAGCTGGGACTATAGACACATGCCACCATGCCTGGCTTATATATTACCTAATGTTAAGGTTTAAAGTATAGATGACAGAATGACAGTTAAGGTCCAGAAATGTCACAAAAGTCTCTTTGAAGCAACAGAGGTTGAATGTATGCAAGACTTGAATAGAGACACGGGAAAAAGGAAGAATTTTGAATGATTAACATTACTGTGGCCAAGCAGATATTCCATGATGAGCCTGGCATGCCCTTGGGATAAGAGGATTGATTGGCCTATCTAGGGTAGGGAATGTATGTATGTGCTCAGTCAGGATCCTTAGCTGTGTACAACAGAAAGCTCTGGCTAATTTAAGGATTTGGATAGTTTATAAAATCTTCAGGAGAAACATAGGGCCAGGTTTAGAGGCTAAGCAGCCAGAGTCAATGACCAAAATCATAATGCAAAACTGGTCTGGTGAAAGGTGCACTGTAGCTATTGATGCATAGACACATGAGTTTGCATTGTCGACCCCAAAGTACTGTCACTGATGCCTCTGGAAAGTGGGTGGGTATTGCCACTATCACCTCAGTTCACTTTGCATTTTGTGGCGTCCTTTCATTTTATATGTCTGTCTTAAGAGAGTCTAGAAGTATGTCTGAAGGAGAGTCTAGATCACGTGCTGTGACACATGATGGCACTGCAAGGAGGCAGGAAAAGTGATTATCTGGTATCTGCAGCGTCTACAGCAGGAGGGTAGCTCTGATTCAGAAGGTTGGAGATTCCCCATAGATAAGGAGAGTTCCGTTGTTGGATGGCCAAAAGTCTACACAGTGTCTATGACAAATAAAAATACGACTGGAATCATTATTGGAGAGGCAAGGAAATTAATATAGATATCCAAACAGAAGAATTTAGCTTTGTATTTAAGGAAAAATGGAGCCATTAAAGATTTCAGAACAGAATAGAGACATTAGTCATAAACAGAGTGGTTGATTTATAAACATTTGTTGAATGAATAAATAATTACAGCACTGACCAAGATTAGATAAACCCAAAAATGGATTGAAAGGATTCGACATTGAAACGCTAGTCTGCAGCAGTCATCTAAGCACAAAAGGGAAACACCTTGAACTAGAGAAGTAGAAATGGAAATGGAGACAAAAACACCATATTAAAAATATTTTGAAGAGAAGATCAATAGGTCCTACTGACTTAGGGAGTATAAACAATAAAAGAGCAAATAATCTCCTAAATGATTCCAAATTTTTCAGCATAGGTCACTGAGGAAATTTAGACCCCAAAGGTGATTTGGCTGAATTTTCATTCTGAAGTCTTTCAACATTCTACTGCTACCACCAGTCTGCTGTTAACGACATCTAGTGAATTTTACATTGCATTAATTTAGCTTCCAGTTCTAGAATTTCTGTTTGGTTCTTTATGATAGTTTAAAATTCTTTGCTAATATATCTTATCTGTTTTTCTTTTCATTCTTTGAACATATATATAATAGTCCATTTAAAACCATTGCCTGCTAAATTCAAAATATGGGTCATTTTCGAATTCGCTCTTGATTTTGGACTACATGGTCCTGTCTTTAAAACTGCATTAGGAACTTTTTTTTAGACTGGATAGTGTAGATAAACTATTGTACAGACTCTGGATTCTGTTATCTTCCTTTGAAAAATTGATGCATTGTCTAAGGCAGTTTAATTACTTGAGGATCTGATATATGATGGGCTTGATGAGCTGATGTATGCTCAGTTTTATGCTTTGTTACAAAGGATCTGTGGGAAGTGAAAGATATTTTTTCCAAGTCCTTCTAACTTGGAAGAATTCAACTTTCAAGGCTATCTTCCTGATCTTATCAGGGCTTGGTCATAGACTGACTCTATTATGCCAGGTGTACTCTAGGCTGTACCCTAGGCTGGGTTCTTAGAGGCCTTTCTGAGGTCTTAGCAGGATTGTAATAAATATTAGTGAAATGGCCGGGTGTGGTAGCTCACACCTGTAATCCCAGCACTTTGGGAGGCCAAGGTAGGCAGATCACTTGAGACCAGGAGTTCAAGACCAGCCTGGGCAACATGATGAAATCCCATCTCTACTAAAAATACAAAAATATTAGCCAGGCATGGTAGCACACACCTGTATTCCCAGCTACTTGAGAGGCTGAGGCACAAGACTCACTTGAACCCAGGAGGCAGAGGTTGCAGTGAGACAAGATCATGCCACTGCACTCCAGCCTGGGCAACAGAGTGAGTGAGACTCTGTCTCAAAAATAAAAATAAATAAATAAATAAACAAATAAATAAATATTAGTGAAATGTTAACTGGATTTCTCTCCTACGGCTGGGCTGGAACTCCAAGTCCCCAGCACTAGTATCTCTAGTCCCTCAATCCTACAACCTCAAGCCTCAGCTCTCTGATAAGCCTTGAGTAGTCTCACCCAGCCCACATCCAGCTTAGTCCTCAATCAGGACTGGTGCGGAACCACCATACCAACTTCTGTACCTGTACACAGCTTCTTCCTCTTCAGTACCCACCTGTCCCAACTGCTTCTGCTGTCCTGAACTCTAACCTTGATCTCTTCAAGCAGAACATCACCACTGTGAATTCTAGCCCCCTGTGCTGTGGTTGGGAAATGTTTCCCAGGTACATTCAGGTCAGTTATGGGTCTTACCTTGTGAGTTTTCTTTCTTTCAGGGATCAGTCTTGCATTGCCTGTTTTCCACAGTCTGGAAAGCATTGCCACATGTATTTTGTTCAGTTTCATGGTTGTCGATGGCATGAGGCTAGCCTTGTATCAGTAACTTCATCATAGCCAGAAGCAGAAGACTGAAGACATTAAGCATAAGAGGATGCTGAAACAACAAAGTGAAAATTCCATAGACTTCTGGCATCTGCTTTGTCTCAGTCCTTTATTCTGAGGCCAGCCAGTCCACACTTATTCCTCAGGAAGCCCTTAAGTGCTGGCTTCAGCCAAGCACTTCTCTCTGGCATTTGTCCAGACTGTTTGCCAGTTTTACATTCAGCCTTCTTCCTCAAACCTTCAAGTTCGTTCTCACTAGGTTGGGAGGAGAGGGCAGGGGACTTCTCTCCCTAGCCCTGAATTTTTCCCAGGCTTGAAACTAGAAGTTGTGACATTGGCTGAATTTTAAGGAGAAACATCTTCCCTTCTCTATACTTCTCACTGGGCTCTCCACATAGGAAGAGAAGTGGCATCATTCATGGCCCAGCCTCAGAGAAGAGCTGTTCAAAGCAGGCAGCCTATCCTCTGTGGCTTTTGTTCTCTCATCTGCAGGCCTTCTCCCCTCCATGAAGTGCACGGGTTGCCCTGGAGATGCCCAGCTGCTCTGCCTATCACAGGCTAAATCAGTCTGATTCCCTGGGAGAAAAAGCAGGAATCCACTTAGGCCCTGGGCACAAGGCACATTTCAAATTCATATCTATTAATAAAATAAACCCAGAGTCAAAAGATGTGTGATTAATTGGCCACCTCAAGCTTCAACAATGCCCTGGCTTGAGTCTTGCTCCTTATTTTGGTGACTCACTTAGGCAGTTTCCTTTGACTTTGAAGCTCTTTTGAGTCTCTTGATTTGAACATGTGTCCTTAGTTTTACCAAATGTAACCCTATATAACATAGTCCTTCTGCCAGCTCCAGCCCTTTGCAACATACACTAACCCTGATTCCCCCTCCCTTATTTCTGACTGAAGATATGTGATTAGAATTCCAAAGGAAAATATCATTTTTTCCTAAATAAGATGTGTATGGTGTTTGTGTTTGGCTCTTGGGGTTGATTCAATACACAATATACATCATACCAACAACAAAGGATCTGTCCTCACATGGACTAGTTAATTTAACTTTGTTCTACTCACCTTGGCTAACCTCCTAACTCTTCTAGTTCTTGTTTCTCTTTTTCTTTTTCTTTTTTGAGATTGAGTCTCGCTCTGTTGCCCAGGCTGGAGTGCAGTGGCACAATCTTGGCTCACTACAGCCTCCGCCTCCCGAGTTCAAGTGATTCTCCTGCCTCAGCCTCCCAAGTAGTTGGTATTACAGGTGCACGCCATCACGCCCAGCTAATTTTTGTATTTTTAGTAGAGATGGGGTTTCACCATGTTGGACAGGCTGATCTTGAACTCCTGACCTAGTGATCCACCCACCTCAACCTCCCAAAGTGCTGGGATTACAGGCATGAGCCACCATGCCCGGCCCAACTCTTCTAGTTCTTTATCCAAGTGGAACCTAAGGAGAGAGCATAATGATTACTGGAATTCCAGGACCTTTAGTGGAACAATAACCTGAGCCATGCTGAATTACTAATCAGTAGCAACCTTTATGTGGACCAAGAACAGCATTATCATTGCATACATTAGCAACAGAAGATTCCTCAAAATGAAAGAACTTTCCTTCTTTGATGTTAGACATGTGGATGAAAAGGTTAAATGTTAAAAGAAAACACAATATAAATTTTTAATTCTCAGTCAGTTCAATAGTTATGAATTAATTAATTATTATTAGCATCATTTAAAAAATTTACCCAGCAAATATTATATGCAACACTGTGCCTGGCACCACAGTGGAGAGCAGACAACAGGCTGCCTCAAGGAACGTACAAAGTAGTTGAGAAGGCAAGACACATTCATATGAAAATACTGCCAACAGTACAAAATAGTATGCAAGAAACGTCAGAATAAATAGGACAGGAAATGTGACAGGAAAAGAAGAGCGACTATTGGGTCCGGGAAACTATTCATCTTCAGTCTCACATTGGATGTTAGGATCTGAGTTGGACTTTATGGTTTAAATAGAATTTATTAGGTTGAATTATACGAAATCATATGTCATTTTTATAGGCCAAAAATGTTGAATATCAGGAATTTTATATGGTCCAACCCAAGAGCTAGGTGAGTCTCTTTTGTACATGAAAAAGCAAGGATGGACTCTGCAGCAATGGGGCACATTAGAAGTAGAAACCCATGGCCACGCGCGGTGGCTCATGCCTATAATCCCAACACTTTGGGAGGCCAAGGTGAGCAGAGTGCTTGAGCCCAGGAGTTCAAGACCAGCCTGGCCAACATAGTGAGACCCCCCATCTCTACAAAAAATACAAAAATTAGCTGAGCGTGGTGTTGTGCACCTGTAGTCCCTGCTATTCTGGAGGCTGTGGTGGGAGGCTCACTTGAGCTCAGGAGGTCAAGACTGCAGTGAGCCAAGATTGTGCCACTGCATGCCAGCCTAGGTGGCAGAGAGAGAGAGAAACTCTGTCTAAAAATAAAAATAAAAAAATTTTTAAGTAGAAAACCATACACTAAGTTCCAGTGCCTGACACAAAGTTGTATAGCACTCTCTGTTTTCAGTTATTTACTTAAAAAAGAAATAAATGCCGGCTGGGCGCAGTGGCTCACGCCTGTAATCCCAGCACTTTGGGAGGCCAAGGTGGGCAGGTCACCTGAGGTCAGGAGTTCAAGACCAGCCCGGCCAACATGGTGAAACCCCATCTCTACTAAAATACAAAAATTAGCCAACCATGATGGCAGGTGCCTGTAATCCCAGCTACTCGGGAGGCTGAGATGGGATAATCACTTGACCCCGGGAGGTGGAGGTTGCAGTGAACTGAGATTGCACCACTGCACTCCAGCCTGGGTGACTGAGTGAGACTCTGTCTCAAAAAAAAAAAAAAAAAAAAAAAAGAAAGAAAGAAATGCATGAAATATCACCAAAAAAACAATCACTTTGAGTCAGGAGCTACACATCTGTCATTGAATCCTCTCAATAATCCTGTAAGGTACATATTTCCTCATTTTCTACATGTAGAAACTGATGGTCAAAAAAAACCTTGCCAGGTCACACAGTAGTAAAGAGGGGAGTTGGGATACAAACAAATCTGATGCCTTCACTTTGTGCCATATTGAAGGAGAAAGCTAATACTTGCCTCCCTGTAAAAATAGACCCCAGCTTGGAAAGCACTGGATTCAGTTGATCAAGTTGCTGTGTTTCCTCCAAATCATCTAAAGCTATCTGTTCTGTATTAGTGGGAGGTTCGGTCAACAATTGTAAAAAATGTGCCAATATTATTAATAAAATTAGTAATTATTCAAAAAATAACTAAGTAATCAGTGTTTTCAGATATCTTTCGGGCAAAGAAAATTTTTCCTAACTTAGTACACTCAAGATCCTATAGATCCTATTCAGTGTATGCATGGGAAATGACATTTTTCATATTTCAGTATTTTGAACTGTGACTTAGATTTTAAAAAGATTAAGATGAGCCCTGTAGCTTTCTTACATGCTACAAAGATCAATAGTGAGACTATTTTTGCTTTAAATTCTTTTAAAAGAATTCTCATATTGTTTCCAGCTAGGTTCTCTATCCACGTGATGTCTGGCTGGAAAAATAATCCTGCCCTCTGCAATTCTTAATGTGCCCTTGATTGCATAACACATTAGATAGTGTGATACTCAAGAGAAGGATTTCAAACACACCAAAGCGATTTCACTAAAATCAAGATTCCCTATGCATAAGGTTGATATGTTCTTATGCTTTAAAATAGTTTATATTTTTCCTAGAGCTATGTTAAATGTCTTCTAACTAATTATGAGAAATTAGATTCTTCTCATCATGGTATATTTGCAATTCAACTCAAAGACACAGAAGAGCAGCTAAACGTTTAGAACTTTTTCCTTTTTTAATTAAGTTTCTTTTACATTAATCTTCCGATTGTTTTCAGAAATCTAAGATGTTTCCAAATCCTCATTTATACTAAGCTCTATTACTTAATAAGTATTAAGACCTTGGAAACCTACTCTCTAAAAGATGATACTGAAAAATAAATGATCTAGTTATCTAATTTTGTATTAAGAAACTAGAAATAAAAACTACCTCTTTTGACCCTGTTATAAAATAATATAAAATTTACTTTCCTCTAAAGGTATAAGCTATATCTTAGGGATTTCAGAGAAATCTAAATAGTGCACACACAGGATAGAGACCATTGCCTCATTTAAAAAAAATTTTTTTCATATATTGATTATTCCTTAACATATAGACGATTTAACTTTTCTCTCTCCACAAAAAGAATTCTGACACCAACTGTCCTCTCATAGACAAATTATCTCACTACATCTGAAAACCTTTGAATAATTATTGTTTCACTGCATCTGAAAACCTTTTAAATGTCTCATCTTGCTCACCATTGGTGAGCTTTGAAATATAAATCACACAAACTTTTAAATACACTGATTCATGCAAGGCATTTGTTCAGTCGTTTAGAAATTAGCAGTCACTGCCTCTACTTCCTCTTTACTCATTCACTCCTTATTCCATCACAAGCTGGCTCCTTTTCCCATCCAATAACCTCCTTATCGTCACTTATGACCACTTTCAGACTTTACTCAGAGCTCAACCTTTTTAATTTCTCAGCCACATTTTATACAACTGATTCCTTCATCCTTCTTTCTCTCTCTTCTCCTTTGGCTTTGATAAAGTTTTGCTATCCTTGTTCTTCTGTGTTTCATTTGTATCTTTTCTTTCTCCCTTAACCAGCTAAACAAATTATCCTATTAGAGCTTCAGGTTTCACCTGCATCCAGAATGGCACAAAATCTGTCTCTAGCTGAGAACACTCTTAATATCCAGATCCAGATATTTGCGTGCCCACCTTATTTCTCCCCCAATCTGTCCCTTCTCCTCCTTTGACTCCACATTTCCCTAGTGGGAATCCTGTTATTCTCCCCTCAGACACCCAACCCACATGATCTATTTCTGTTAATGATATACTAACTTTCCAGTCAATCTGACACAAAGCTGCAGAGTGGTTTTCATTCTTCCTCCTTTGACCCCTACTTCAAATCAGTCAAATTCACAATATCTTTCAAATCTCTGTCTTCTTTTCTAACACTATTCCTGAAAAGGGTTTTTTCTGATTTTATTTTAGTGATTTGTGTAATGCCTTTTCTTTTTTTCAAAAGTGTGTGCTCTAAAAAGAAAGGGATGGTGTTTTATGCATACAGGATAATCCTTTGGCTGTGCCATTAAATGCTGGAAGGGCAGTAGCCTCCAGAATTTCTACAAAGAAGGGGTTTAGAGCTGGAAATCTGGTGGGGAGGGGGAAGGGAAGGCATTGGAAATTTCATTTAAAAGACAATTGCATGGTTAGCATACGATTTTCACTTGACCTACGTGGGTGGCTTTGGGATTCTGACAAAGATTTTGGGGGCTTCAAAAACCCTAGATCTCTTAGCACTGCCTCAACTGGGCAGCCCATTGCCCAAAAGTAAATTTTACCAAGAGAAGATCAGAGGTAAATCCAGCTTCCAAAGATGGTAAAAGGAGCCCTTTTTGTTTTCCTAGAGGCACTGCCAGTCCCTATTGAGCCCAGCTCAAAGGGATGTCAGGCTCTCCTCTTTGTCTCCTTCTCCGTTTCTTTCTTTCTCTCACAGTTCTCTTACCCACTTGCCCTCTTCGCCCTAGTTCCACTTCTCACTCATCTCAGCCAGTGTCTCCTTTGCAGAAAGAAGGGACAAAGGGAAACTGCTTCTCTCTGCCCAGAGCCAGATGAAGCTCCTTCATCTGACTGCAATAGTGCTGATGCATTATTCTAAGGAACCTCAGTCTCTTATCTCCAATTTACCATTTTTCTGCTCTCCAAATTTGGAATAAATTAAATCAGAACTCCAGGAGGGGAGAGTAAGCACTTCACCCAAGAGGATAAAGGATTTCGAAAACCCATGCTGCAATTCACGTAGTCTCACAAAATTTAACATAGTGACTAACACAAATAAATATTTGAAAAGCAAACTAACAAATATGTTCTCTGTAAAGATCCATAGAAGAAATGGAAAGAGTCTAAAAACCAAATATACTAAATTCTAATTAATGTGTAATGCTTTGTAAAATACAATAAAAGAATTTAATCATTTTTCCTTGAATTAATGGTGCCTTCCTAATGAGTCTAAGTTGTTAATGAATTTGGCTTAGCTCTAGTAAAATCAATGAAGCATTTCTATCAAATCAGTATTCAGAGTGTGTGCCCATTGATTTCAGCATAATGCTTTATATGTGAACTACGAAAACACAGTTATTTACAACCCAGTGCTCAAAGGTTCCTCACTTGAGAAGATTAAGAAAAATGCTGATGCTTTAGAGATAGTCCAAAATATAGAGTTCTAAATGTCATCAAATAGGATATAAAGCCTTATACCAGGCATTTTGGTAAACCATGTTCTGTATTTCCACTAGATAAACCAACTAGGGTAAATGTTACACAGTTGAGATTGGATTTGTTTGGTTGGCAACACCCATCCCTCCTTCAGCAACCATTTATAGGGGCCAAATAGGGACAGAAGAGAACAGTTTAGTGTGTGGATGCTTGGGTCAAAAAAAAAAAAAGAAAGAAAAAAATGAACTAGTATCTAGTTCATTTAATACCCTGCCCCAGGGACTCATTCTGAACCATAATACAGAAAAAAGGCTGCAGAGAAAGGTTGAAGTGGCTGTTTACACAAAGAACTTTGTGAGATTAGCACCAGATTAACAATCTTCAAGGCAGAGCTGAGGAAAGGGTATTTTATCATTTCTGCAAACAACATAGCATGGCTCCAGTGTTGCAGTAAAAATGGAGAGGAATCCAGTAGTCTTCGGCAATGTGGAGATTTTGCAGCTTGGGGAGCACTGTAAGAAAGTATGCTGGATAGAGAAGTGGCATTTGCACAGAGGTCACTCTAAGGCAGGTTGCGCCCAGCAGCTCTCAAAAAGACTTAAATGCAATAGCGCTAGAGTGATTTTGTGAACACATGTGAATCCCAGGAATGGTTAGGGAGTTTTACAGGTTGTACAAGTGGTAATCAGCCAGCTAACAAAATAAAGATATATGGTAACATGACCTCATTTGTAACTAAAGCCGCCGAAATTTGGGAATATTTAGAATATAGTCATGAATACGTAAATGAAAGCACTTCTGATTAAAGTTAACCGTTATAATTGGTATGTGTACAATTTCACTTAAGAGTCTGATGTTTTCAAGAATTTGGATGCCAGAACATCACCTTTAATTTGACACAAATCTCTCCGTTCTTGGTCATTCATCCTACCCAAACTGAAAACAGCAAAACACATTTATTGAGAGTTCTCTTTTTGAGAAACTACATTGAGCAGTGTAGAAGAATAAGAAATGGAATAAACGATGTTCCCTCAATGAACACAAAATGTATTTGGGGATACGAGATGACACATAAAAGACAATTAAAATAGATTAAAAACATATGTTTATATGCACATAAAATACTTCTGGAAGAATTGTAAATACAGTGGTTTTGTCTACACAGGAAGACTTTAAGACGGGGTAGATATGAAACTTTCTTTTCGCTCTTAGCCATTTGCACAATTGGAAGTTTTTTGCCACGCTCTTTCAAGAAAAAAAATAATAATTGAGTTGTATTTTTCTAAAGTACAAAATGGAGGATTATTAAAACCTAGTTGTAACCTGAACAAAAGCATAGACCTTTTGAGTCAGACAAACATGACACTGTTAACTGAGCTAAAGCCAATTAAGCTTTCAGAATTCTCTGTTTCTTTTTGGTAAACGTCTGTTATCTCTGGCACTTAATAGTAGATGAGAACTCTATCCACAGTCCTACCAACAGATAGGATGTTACAATAAAGGCAAATCTCAGACCAAATATTTTGGCAAATGCAAATTTTTATTAGGAAACAGGCACTAAAAATGCCTTACAACCTCTAAGGTTGGTGAAGTCCCATCTCAGATGTTAGGCCATCAAACATCTGTCTTGCAAGAATGTGGAAATATTTTAGCATTAGAATCAGCTAATCTTCTACTTGGATTAGACAACAGCATTTTCCATTAAGTGTTAGATGGATTAAATGGAATCCTCGGCCTGAGTGCTTCTTCAAAGAGCTTTAGGTCAATGGGCTTCTTAGTTCTTATTAATATGTAATATTATGATGCAATATTGTTACGCAACATTTATAGAGGTGTCTACATATGATTTTGTGTCAACAAACATATTTTAAATACCACTTATTTCACCAACAAACAATGATTTCTAACAGAGGCAGCACAGTATGATGGTAAAGAATATAGGCTCTGCAGTCAGGCTGTCTGGGTTCAAATCTGTCTGTACCGCTTACTAGCCACATAACCTTGAACAAGTTACTTAAACTCTCTGTGCCTCTTTTCTTTCATCAGTAAAACAGGAATCATAACTATGCCTACCTTGTAGAGTTATTATGAGAATTAAAAGAGATGATATTTGCAAATTGCTTAGATCAGGATCTGGCATATAATAAATGTTCTTTGAGTATTTATAAATATATTAAATAAGCAACCTTTATGCTAATTAGTGAACTCTCTAGCAATGATTCTGATAGTAATATCAGGTTTTCTCACAGCCTCGTAAGATACAGATAGTGACACCATGTAGAACAAAGGGAAGGTATGATTACTGATCATTATGAAATTCTAGGTTTCCCTAAGAATTAGTGTTCCCTTCTGTAATACAACCTCCTGCATATGCAGGTGTTATTGGCCCTCTTAGTGTCACCCTGTGGTAACTAGAGTTTGGGGAACTGCTGAATAAATGCTGATACTTTAATTACTGCTATTGCTGTGAGTAATGAACTC
The DNA here is from genome assembly GCF_028885655.2 of Pongo abelii. Taxonomy (NCBI): domain Eukaryota; kingdom Metazoa; phylum Chordata; class Mammalia; order Primates; family Hominidae; genus Pongo; species Pongo abelii. The sequence continues at coordinate 19,735,564 of NC_071995.2, forward strand.
TCCATCTCTGACTTCTGCATCATCCATGAAACTATAGCAGATAAACTTAAGTTGCAAGTAGGGTAAAATCTCAGCCCTTCACATTCTTGACAATTTTAAGGGTATATTATTAGCCAATGTATGCCAATACATTACAAAAATTAGATGAAATCAACAAACATCTTGAAAGATACAGCCTACCAAATTTCTTCGTGACATTGGGAAAGGCAGATCTTTCTTGAACAGGTCACAAAAAACACTGCCCTGAAGAGGAAAATAAATAAATTAGTCTTTAAAAAATTATGATTTTTTCTATTTGAAAGATATCATCAAGAAAATGAAAGGGCAAGGCACAGACTGGGAGAAAATATTCATAACTGATATGTCTCACAAAGCACTTGATCCCAGAATGTATAAAGAACACTTCCAGCTCAGCACGAAGTCAAACAACTTAATTTTTTTAATGGGCTGAATATTTAAATAAAAACTTACAAAAAGACATATGAATGCCTAAGAAGCACATGAAAATATTCCCTACATCATTAACCATGAAGGAAATGAAAAGTAAAACCATAGTGAGCTATAACTACATTTCCCTACAATGACTAAAATTGAAAAGACTGACAATACCATATGTTGGCAAGAATGTGAAGCAACAGGAACTTTGATAAATTTTTGATGGAACTGTGAAATGGTATACTCACTTAGAAAACTAATTTGGTGGTTTTTTATGGGGGTTAAATATATACTTACCATATGACTCAGAATTTCTACTCCTAGGCATTTTCCCAAGAGAAATAAAAACACTTGTAAACATGTAAACTTCTACAAAATTTTTTATAGCAGCCTTATTCAAAATAGCCAAACAATGGAAACCAAAGAACATCAAAAGGTGAATAGGTAGACAAATTGTGCTATATTCATATAATGGAATACTATTTTGCATTAAAAGGAAAGAACTCCTAATGTACATGCCGCATGAATAAATCTCAAAACCATGATGCTGAGCAAAAAAAGCCAGAAACCGAAGTGAACATACCATATGGTTCCATTTACACAAAATTTTATTTTATTTTATTTTATTTTATTTGTTTGAGATGGAATTTCACTCTTCTTGCACAGGCTGGAGTGCAATGGTGCAATCTTGGCTCACTGCACCCTCTGCTTCCCAGGTTCAAGTGATTCTCCTGCCTCAGCCTCCCGAATAGCTGGGATTACAGGCACGCACCACCATGCCTGGCTAATTTTTTGTATTTTTAGTAGAGATGGGGTTTCACCATGCTGGTCAGGCTGGTCTCGAACTCCTGACCTCAGATGATCCACTTGCCTCAGCCTCCCAAAGTGCTGGGATTACAGGTGTGAGCCACCATACCTGACCTTATGCAAAATTTTAAAACAAGCAAACTAATCTGTAGTGACAGAAATTGGGTCATTGAGCCTGTGAGTGGAGGATTCACTGTAAAGAGACATGGAAAAGCTTTTCGTGTTATAGAAATATCCCATTTCTTGTTGGGATGATGATTATAGGGAGATTATATATACACACGTGCACAGACACACACTCACACCTATGTATATATGTCAAAGTTCCTCAAGGACTCTTAAAATTGGTGCACTTTTTTTTATATATTATACCCAAATTAATTTTTCTGTAAAATCATCATCACTCTCACTAGCTATAAAAGATTCAATAGGTTTTAACCTCACTGAACTTTTATCTTTAAAATATGAGTAATACTATCTAATTAGTGTACTGGCAAAAGAAGTATATTAAATAATTCATATAGACCATTTAGCACAATGCCTGGCTCATATCAAGAATAATAATAATGTAAACTAAATAACTGCTGAGGGGGTTAAGAGTAGTATGGATGGCGTTATCCATTAAGGTTCCCCGGGAAAAGGATTTCTAAGATGACCATTAAAGAAATTGTTAGAGAGAACATTCTGTATAAGAAAATCATGCAAAAGCACCAAGGAAAAATTACTAAGATGAGCATAGCAATGGGCAACCCATCAGGTATTTTCCACTAGGTCAGACGAGCCACGCCCAGTCATAATGAAAATTCAGACAGAGGTAGAAAGAGGTATGGAAGGAGAGAGGAAGAGAGGTAATAAACCCAGAGATAGGAAAAATGGGCTAGAAAATAATAAGACATAGTGGAACCAAGTAGAGAAATGATGTATAGAGACTGGTGTTTGAAGTAGGCTGTTTTGAAAAGAATATGTAAAATGAATAGCAGCAAGGCATGAATTGAGACCAAGAAACGAAGTAGAAACCTATCACTCTGCCATGTAAGAGGAGACAGGCTTAAATTACAAAAGAGAGAAAAGTGAGAGAATGCAAGAGATGTTATAAGGAAATATTTGCAGAAATTGGATCTAATTAGAAGGAAAAAAAAGGAGTCGTAAATAACTTCAGTCTTACATTGGAAAAAAAAAATAGGTTGTCTCTAATACTAACGCTCAAGTATACACTATGTGCAGGATGAAAACAAAAAGGAAAACTTAAAAGAAAAAAAAAACTTTTAAAGGAAAATAGAAGAGATGCTAGAGATTGTGACAGTCCTTAGTGCTTGCATTAGTTTACTCAGGCTGCTGTAACAAAGTACCAGAAACTGAGTGGCTCAGATAAGAGAACGTTATTGTCTCACAGCTCTGAAGATCAAAGAGTCAGCAGGGTTAGTTTCTTCAGAGGACTGTGAGGGGAACTTTGCTCCATGCTGCTCTCCTAGTTTCTGGTGGCATGCTGGCACCCTGGCATCCCGTGGCTTCTGCTGCATCACCATGATCCCTGTCTTCATCTTCACATAGTGTTCTTTCTGTATGTATATCTGTGTTCAAATTTCTCCTTTTCATAAAGAAACCAGTCATATTAGATTAGGGGCCCATTCCTATTCAGTATGACCGGAGGAGCAGAGGAACAGAGCGGCAGAGAGCAGTGGAGAGTGGCAGGGAGGCCCAGCAGCAAAGGAGTGAGGAGGCGTCTCAATATCCGCCAGAACAGCGGGACTCCAGGGGAAGATCACTTTCCCACTCCATACCCCCACTTCCGGCTCCCCTTCCATCTTGCTGAGAGCCACCTCCACCATTCAATAAAATCTTGCACTCATCCTTTAAGCCCACATGTGATCCAATTCTTCGGGTACACTGGGCAAGCACTCAGAATACAGAAAGCTGTCACACTGGCCCTCTGCCCTTGCCGTAAGGCAGAGGTTCTACTGAGCTGATTAACCCAAGCCGTCTGCAGCCGGCAAAGCTGAAAAAGCACAGGCCCTCATGGGCTTCAGGAGTCTCAAACACCCACCCCTAGATGCTGCCGTGGGGCTGGAGCCCAAAAGCGTTCCCCACGGCCTCTGCACCTGCCTGTCTGCATGCTCCCCCAGGGGTTTGCGCAGTAGGCGATGGAAGAATCGAGCCACATCCCGTCACATGTCCTGCAAGGAGGATAAAGAAACTCTCCAGTTTCGTTGTGTTTTTTCTCAAAAGACTATTAACTGGGGAAGTGACCACCTGTGAGTCAGCTATCACTTCATGTTTTAATAAACAAAGACTAAAAACACTAAAAACAAATGAGACCAAAAGAGCTTTGTTTCTACCATTCTGGTTTGACAAGCAATGTGGCAGATTGTTTCTTTGGTATCTCTTGCTCCAAGTGAACAATACCTTCCTGGGTAGTCCCTTCCGACCTTGACTTTGAGATTGACCATTTGACTGGCTTTGGCCAACAGTGCATTCGTTGGCATAATGAAAATAGAGACTTGCACATCAGGGCTTGTCCTTTTAGAATGCTTATTCTTGAAACATTCCCTCTTGAAAACCAGAGACCGTGTTGTGAAAAGCCCACCCTAGCCACGTGGAGAGGCCACCTTGACGGCCATCAAGACCCTGCCTGACGGCCCAGCTTAGTCCTGGCAAGCACCAACTTTAGCCATATGAGTGAGCCTTCTAGGAACTAGATCCTTTAGACACAATCAAGCTTCCAGAACTGATACCATGTGAGGCGGAAATGAACTATCCCATCAAGCCCCCTTCAAATTGCAGATTTAAAAACAAATACATTACTCTTGCTATTTTAAGACACTAATTGGTTATTTTTTAATATAGCAATGGAGAACCAAAACAATCAATAGATGCTTTTTATAATAATTAGCTGGAAAATAAGAAATTATCTTTGTGTATTAATAATTCCTTGTTCTTCAGTAAAAAAATACCTTAGCGTGATAGAGCCAAGATCATCAACTCTGAAACAAGACATAGTTAGGTTAAAACTCTAGCTCTCATACAATATATACACATGGACATAGAATTTGGAATAATAGACATTGAAGACTCCATTTGGGAGGGTGGAAGGGGAGTGAGGGATAGGAAATTACTTAATGGGTATGATGTACTTTACTCAGGTGATGATTACACTAAAAGCCCAGATTTTACCACTACACAATATATCGGTACAACAAAACTACACTTGTACCATACCCCTTAAATTTATACAAATTATACTTTTCTTTTGTTTTGTTTTGAAGACAAGATCTCAGTTTGTAGCCCAAGCTGGAGCACAGTGGCACCATCGCCACTCACTGCACCCTTGACCTCCTAGGCTCAGGTGACTCTCCTGCCTCAGCCTCCTGAGTAGCTGGGACTACAGGCATGTGCCACCACACCCGGGTAATTTTTGTATTTTTGTAAAGACAGGGTTTCGCCATGTTGCCCAGGCTGGTCTCAAACTCCTGAGCTCGAAAGCAATCCACCCGCCTCAGCCTCCCAAAGTGCTGGGATTACAGGTGTGAGCTACCATGCCTGGCCAAATACTACTTAGAGCAAGAAAAAAAAAAAAACCTCTAGCACTGTCACTTACTGTCTGGGCAACCATGGACAAAAATCCCAACCTGTGAACCACAGTTTCTTTATTCATACAACAAGCATAGAAAGAACTACCTCTCAGACTTATTGTGAAAGTTAAAAACAATGATTCCATATAAAGTACCTGAAATAAAGTCTGCATTCAATAAATGGTAACAGCAATTGTTATTATCAATTTGTTATAAATAATTATTAATTATTCATCAAGTGTTTACGGAGCATCAGCTATGTGACAAGCATATGGTAGGTGGTGGGAATACGAAGACAAGTCTATCCAGCACTATGCTTTCGGGGCTCTTAAAGTCTGCTAATTGTAAGTTTAACAGAGCGAAGCTACAGGTGAAAGCCTAACTGGGAAACCTATTTGAGATGGGTTGTCTGGGATGGTCACTACGAAAACATTTAAACTGACTCCTAAAGAATAAGGAGGTATTCACCAGGAGAAGAATGCTGGAAAGAATGGTATGGACAGAAGGAACAGTATCTGAGACTCTGAAGCATGGAGGTCTTACACATTCAAAGAGCTGAAAGAAGGCCACTGTGGCTTGGGTCTCGTTAGCAAGTAGAGAGTCACATAAAGGAGACCTTGAGACAGGTCTCATGTTTTTAATAGCTAACCTAGAGCCTTTGTCCTAAGAGACCGGGCATAAAAGTGATATGACCCTGGTGTTACCAATTGCCAATGATATGTAAATATTACCTAGGAAGTAAAGGCTAATGACCCGTGAAGCAGTCATTTCCAAAGGTTGGCCCACAGGTTGGTGTCATGCTATGAATAATAAGTTTTAGAGTTTGGAGGTGAGATAAGAGAAATAAGCACAATGTAGAGAGTTCTTAGTAAAGGGTAATATATTCCATTTTGAATTTTATAGTTATGTCCTTACATGAAATAACAGTAATAACAGTTGGTTTCATTTTCCACATTCGTATCTAGAAAAATAAAAAGATAGCTACTCTATTGCACTCCAAAAGTGGCTATTTTCACCTTACTTTGGCTGTCTCTTTATATTCTGTGAAATCCACAACTCCAGGAGAAATTGCCTCTAAAGGTAACAGTGTCTAGATTCATTCCTATGTTAAATAGTTGGCTATTCTGAAAGGGTGAATAGTGTAGAGCATCCAGTAGAGAGAAGTGGAACCTCCTGCATTGTTGAGCTGAAACTATTGAATCTTTGCTTGAAATTTTTGATTATTAAAAAAAAGTACATCAGGAATTGTAGATTCATATTCATATTCACACACATATAATATTCTTTATGTAGACAACGCATTAAGGAAACAGCACTGTAATTTTTCCATGAAATATAAATGCCAAACTCATGCATAATTTATACAACATAAAACCATCAGACCATGTACTCTGGGTGTTTAATTATGATCCCTTGGTTCTTCCTGATGAGTGCCATTAATCAGTCCAATCAGTGTCTGAAATGTCCTATTTCTATTTACAAATGAACACCTAAATGGAGGTGTTAAAATAAACTTAATTGAAATGTGCTTTTGTATGAAGCATTTCTCAACCTAAATGTAATAAAAGGAATTTAAGAGCAAATAAATGATTGACACAAACAATAATTATTTTATCCAAGATTTTTAGAGATGCATGGAAAAGTATATATTTAAGCATCTTAACCTTTTGCTCAAGCAAAACTTTCTGCTGTTTAATTAGTATGTGGCTGTTTCTTAGAGAAACTCTGAAGGTGCCTCTTTAATACTGATAAATTTAGAAGGGAACTTCATGATTTAATTTGATGGTGTATTAGTATAGTCTGCCCCGTGGCTTTCTAAAGGCTAGAGCAACTTCTCAATGTTTTCACATTTTCTAATTCCCCAAGAACCTCCCCATGTTTTCAAAGAGAAATAAATTAGGCTGGGACAGACTGTAAGCCTTAAGAATTGGATTTTGTTCTCTCTTTACAAATCTTATTCTACAGCTGCTCCATTGCATCACCATAACAACATAGATCTGTGGAACATCTCCAAATGGCTTGAAAGGACATTTTATCCACAAAGGCTGCAAGCATTTATAAGGTATACATTACCATTTGTTTCCTTAAAAGTAGATTGAAAACCTGATTTGAGTCTGCTGCTATCACACCAGAAGCAGCATTGTCATTTGTTAAGATGCACCATTGTCTCCTCTCTAGTAGCAGATCAGGCTCAGCCAGAGAAGTCTCCAAACCACATCCACAACTCTTCGTGGCAGAGCCTTCTATCAGTCACTGGGTGCTCTCAATTATGTCTTGACTCTGCAATCCCTCTGTATAGTACACTGCGGTGCTGTGCTTGATTCCAGGTTGCTTTGCAAATATCATCTGGTAATTTCATCTGTAAGTGTATTTCAAATGTCAGTTAGCATACAGCTATTACTACTGCTGCTCCTTATTTCCCAGTAGTTTTATTCACTTTATATTCTCAATAAATATTTGCAAAATAAACGATAGACAGTAGTAGTTAATACAGTAGCATGACTCTTAAGCTTGAATTAAGTTTGAGTCCTATCTCTGTCACCTATTAGCTGTGAAACTTTGGACAAGTTATTTAAATTCTCTAATCCTCCAGTTCTTCATTGGTAAACCAGAGATGTCAGTATCTCTTTCACAGGCTTCTCATAAAGGTGAAATATTATTATCTTGGTAGGCCAAGTGCCCAACACATAATAAAGGTCCAATAGCTATTTGTTTGTGTATTATTGTTCATTCCATTCATTCAACAACTACTTATTGAGCACCTACTATGTTCTTGGCATGTTGTAAGGGTTGAATAATGAGTGGTGAATAAGTTACATATGGCCTTTGCATTTTAGGGAGCTTACACGTTTGTAGGGGAGACATATGATAAACAAATAAATCAGTATGTAATTACGAATAATGATAAAAGTTACGAAGGAGACAGGGTGCTATGATTGAGAACACCAGAGAAACGAGAGCCTACTTTCGATGGGGTAATCAGAAAAGGCCTCCTTGAGGAGCTCATGTTTAAACTGCAATGAGGAAAATGCCCTGTGAAGACTGGGAGAGAGCAGAGAGCAGAGGTAAAGCAGGAAAGCACTCAGCAAACTCACAGCAATGAAGGACCCAAGGGTCTGGAGCAATGCTCAGTAAGAAAAGCTGCCAAGGCTGAAAGACCTTCAGAAGCCAGAATATTCAGTCTTGTAGGACATGGAACGAAGTTTGGATTTTCCTCTAAGTTCAGTGAGAAACCACTGAGGGATTTTAAAGAGAAGAGTGTCATGATTTGATTTCTGTTTTTAGGAAATGACTCTAGCTACCTTGTGATAATTTGGAAAAATACAAAAGTGGATAGACAAGTTAAGAAACCATTGCAATAATCCAAGCTGGAGAAGATGGTGACTTGGACTTAGTGGCAAGGGTGATGGAGAGAAGGAATAATTTTAAGCATATTATAAAGATTTTAAAAATCAAATCTCAGCCAGGCACCATGGCTCATGCATGTAATCTCAGCACTTTGGGAGACTAAGGTAGGCAGATCACTTGAGCTCAGGAGTTTGAGACCAGCCTGGCCATCATAGCAAAACTCCATCTCTACAAAAAAATACACAAAATTAGCTGGGCATAGTGGCATGAGCCTGTAGTCCCAGCTACTTTGGGGGCTGAGGCAAAAGGATCGTTTGAGCACAGGAGGTTGAGGCTGCAGTGAGCCAAGATCACACCACTGCATTCTAGCCTGGGTGACAAAGTGAGACCCTGTCTCAAAAAAAAAAAAAAATTAATCTCATCAAGATATTAAGACATTGACTGGAGGAAAGGAGTATTTTTTGTGGTTGAAATAAACTTACTTCTGAATGTATTCACTCCTGGAACTATCACCAGTTAGCCTGTAGGCTCTCCAAAAGGGAATGTGGCAGAGGAATAATTTTTAGACATTGACATCAAATATTGTCTGATAACCATTCAGTTATTCTCTTGCAACCTTCTCCTCCATCTCAGAAACTTACTCAACACATTTTCTTATTTAGATCCCTATTCCTCAAATCCTGCACTAAGACTTAGGGAAAGGCAAAAATGCTTCATCATCAGGGAAACTTTAGTTTTAGCACCAAGTTGAGCTGCTAGTAATATGTGAAGTCTTGTTTTATTCTCATCAAATGCAACAAAAATTACTGAACCTCCTTATATGAAACTTGTCTTTTGGCTTACTTGGAAGCTTCAAGAATTCCCCATAACTTAGAGTGACTTTTTTTAAGATTAATTTTTTGGTTGTAAATACATATGTGCTTATGCTCATTCCCTTGTAAACATACCAACAGATGACATAGAATATTTTGTTGCATAATGATTAAGACTGAATTTGGCAAGAACTCAAATATTAAGGGTTATTCTTAGAAAAACAAGTTCACTGACAGGACTTTCAAACTTCTAATAATCTATACCAAATGAACACATAAGGAAGTCCACAATATGACTTGTAGATATAAATTTAAAGCCATATATACCTGAAATAAGAATCTTGTGCATTCACTCACAGATACTATCTCAGCACTGTGAAAGAATATGAGTGATTCCATTTTTCTCCCTTTAGGGGAGTGGATTCTGCAACTAATATCAATCACTACTTTGTGCATATTCCATCAAAATGCATGCTACCAAGATATGCAATGAATTTTGACCACTTAAACATCTTTGTGGGAATTTTCTCAGTAAGTGGGAGCAATGGAATTCTACTGCTCCTAATATGTGCAGAAAATAGATAATAAGTGGATTCTTTAGAAAATATCATTGGGTAATTCTGATGGCCAGAAGCCCAGAATGATGCAATTCAAAAACAACCAAAGATCTAACTCATCCTTCCTATTTGTTGTAGTTCCAGAATACCAGAATTGAATTTTTTGTTTGTTTGTTTGTTTTAGAGACAGGGTCTCACTCTGTTGCCCAAGCTAGAGTGCAGTGGTGTGAATATGACTCACTGCAGCCTCAACATCCTGAATTCAAAGGATCCTCCTGCCTCAGCCTCCCGAGTAGCTGGGATTACAGGTGCATGCCACAACACCCAGCTAATTTATTTAGTTTTGTAGAGACGAGATCTTGCCATGTTGCCCAACCTGGCAGAATTACTTTTTTAAAAGAAATTGTATATCTAAAATCAGAAATTAGAATCTTGAAAGAATTAAACCCAAATTAGGTAATTTTGATAGCAGAGAAGAGGACAAGCAAAAATGCTGAGGACTGCAAAGCATGACATCTAGAAATATGAAATGTGGGTGTAGAATCAGACGAGGGAGAGCAATGCACAATGATGAGGCACCCGGAAGATATGTAATGGAAGAATTCCAAAGAAAAGTTGTATCAAGTAGTTAAAATAGCATCTGCCATTTTTTTAGCATATGCCAAGGCCAGGCATTATACTGGACATTTTTTGAATTTTATCTCTAATTCTTGCAATAAATCTACAATATAGATTTTAGTACTCTTATAGAGAAGAAAACAAACCTTCATGAGGTTATATACCACACTTAAGGCTCTTCAGCTAGTAACTGGCAGAGCCAGGATTTGATACCAGAGCCATCCATCTCTAAAAACCAGGGCTGCCTGGTAGGATTGCTCTTCCTCCATAATTATATACAGTAAGGACAAAGCCCAGCTGTTTCCACACCAAAAAAAAAACCACATTTTCCAAAGTTTGATTAGGTTTTAAACAGAAGTTTAGAAGCTCTAAGTCCTAAGCTGAATTTGAGAAGCCCTAAGCGTTTTGCTTGGAAGAAAGACCATTTTGACACATTTTCAGAAACATGGCAGAGTAGTCAAGTGCCAGGAAACTGACAGGAAGACCAAAGTGACAAGGGACAGGCAGATTCTGAGTTACCTATTTTGTCCAAAAGTACCAGTCTGAGAGAAGAAATGTAGAACTACAAACAGTATCTTACTGTGAGAAGAGAGTGCAGATACTGGCAATTGTCTTCTAATATATATTACCTGATTCTTTTGTTTAATAATAGAACTCTTGAGTTTTAGCTGGATTTAGTTGTCCACCTAGACAGTGTTCTTCCCAGGCCCCTTTGTAGCTAGGCTCCAACCAATGGAACTTCTGGTTTATATCTGTCAAGTTAAAAACAAATCTGGACTTGATTCAAAAGGACTTTTGCAAAGAGTAAGAGAGGGACTATTGCAACAAGGAGAACATTTTGACTATAAGATCTGCAAGCTTTAGGCAAAAAGGGTCTTTCTTGTCTAAAGAGAAGTAAACAAGACCAGAAAGATGTAGATGTAGAGAAGTGGGATGAAAGTATGGAAGGATCAGATAGTACATCCAGGGATGTTTTACCCTGAGACCAGTCTATTTTTTTGGCAGAGATCCTTAAGGAAGGGTTGCATGGCTGACTCAAGCTTAAATCAGGCAAGGGATCAGGGGACTAGAGGAAGGAGAAAATCTTAACAAAGGTTAGGTTAGTAAGCATTTTGTTTCCACTGATTGGTGGTGAGAAAACAGTCCAGCTGATCATTTCAAAGGCAAAGAATAGGAATTTGGAAGGTCCGTGTCTGGCCTTGTCGTAGGAAAACAAGAAGGGCATTGTGTTAGTCTGTTCTCATACTGCTATAAAGAAATAACCTGAAACTGGGCAATTTATAAAGAAAAGAGGCATAATTGGCTCACAGTTTTTGCAGCCTTTACAAGAAGCATGGCAGGGGGGCCTCAGGAAACTTACAATCATGGCAGAAGGCGAAGGGGAAGCAGGCACATCTTACATGGCTGAAGCAGGAGGTAGAGAGAGAAGGGGGAGGTGCTACGCATTTTTAAACAACCAGATCTTGTGAGAATTCACTATCCCAATAACAACAAGAGGGAAATCCACCCTCTGGATCTAATCACCTCCCACTAGGCCCCTCCTTCAACACTGAGGATTACAATTCAACATGAGATTTGGGCAGGGACACAAATCCAAACCATATCGGGCATCCTTGATTCTTAACAAAGTCATGGGTAAGGAGATTGTTTGCAGTAAGCTGCTGTTCCCCAGAACACAATGGGTGGCAGGATTTCTTTAATCATAGCTGTTTTCCAGAATCACAGGGCTCAGGTAAAGTTCAATATTGTCATAACCTTAAAAGGAATCTGTTTGCCCTGTCCTTCTTTCCCCTTCTAGCGGTTGGAACTTAAACACGGCAGCCATGAGACATCCTAAAGGATGATACCAACTAAAGATGGGAGAAGCCTGGGTCCCTGGGTCCCTGGATGACAGGAAAAGAGCTGTCTACTTGTCCTGGACAGCTCACCTATCTCTGGACTATTAAGTAAGAGAAAAATAAACGTTTTTCTAGTTTAAACCACTTTATTTGAGGTCTTCAAGTTATAGCCACTTAGCTAGTACCCTAATGAACACAAATAGTCTCTGCAAACAGGAAAGTTTCTTTTTTATTTGGCATCATGGTCAAGCTGTCAAGCATCATCTTCAAATATGAGAGATAATATTAAATGCAGAGCTCCTTCCTAGTGCCAAGAACTCACATTCTCATTAATCTATGATTGCCTGAAGCATCAAAAGCTCAATTTTGCTCTTATTTTTCTGTATCACACAGGAAACAGAATTCTGTTTCAGCTCCTAAAATGCATTAAAAACTTTTCATTTTAGGTAGCATTGGAACTCAAAGTAAATAGGAGGATGGTATGTATGTATTATTGATTAAGTAATATATGTTAATGTATGTATTTGCTTGTGGTATTACCGGGGCTCTTAAAAAGTTACTAAATGGCAGAATGTCCTACAATTTGATTCAAATGGTCTTTAAATCAATAATAGCCTTATTTATCAGTGACAGGGTTAGAGACATGCTACCCAAAAATGTGGCATTTGAAGACAAAGCAGAAGGAGGAAGGTCATTCTCACCTTCCTCTCGCTCCTTCTTCACTGAAGCAGAAATTCTCTGGTCTTTCCCTAAAGTAGGTTATAAGACCTTCATTCTAGAGCGTTCCTCCCTATACCCCAAAGAGAAACATCCTTGTCCTCAAAGGCACAGAAATATCAAGAAGAAACTGAAAAACAGGCCTTGCTTGTTCCTGCAGTTTATTACTATTAGATCGTATCCTTTTATCTTCCAATCATACTTCTGCATAACTGTCCATAAAAATACACAGTTTTTTCTGTTTCTTCAAGTTATCATTCATTTCTGAAAGTGCCCATATCACATAAATTTTACATTTGCATGCCTTCCACTTGTTAGTCTGTCTTTTGTTATAGGGGTCTCAGCAATGAACCTAACAATGGGTGAGGAAAATAATCTTTTCTCCTCTGCATTGGACATGTGGACATAGGAAGATATGGATGGTCCATCAGGAGTGATTAAAAGAGCTAACATCACCACCAAACATGTATTGCTTTCAGTCAGACTTTGCAATGCACCCATCAAAATTCCGCCCAAATGTAGCATCCACATGGTGTACTTTGCTAAATGAACAACTATATGTATGTCTGTTGTTAGTGGCATAGCTCTTCAAATTCCAAAGGTCTTTCCTTCAATATTCAAATTTCTCAAGCAGTTCTTATAACTTAAATATGAGATATCAATTATTCTGCATTCCTACAGTGAAAAAAAAAATCCAATATCAAAACCTCATAGGAAGGCTGTTTGTTCAATTTGACCTAAACAAAGAATTAGTTAAAACTAATCACTGTGGCCTCTTTGATTCACTGGATCATTGAATTCACTGTCTCAGTTGAGTTCTTAATGATTTTCAAATACATTTTGGAGAAGTTCCCTATTCTAGAAAAAAAAAAATAATGAGGCTTTATGGTAAGTTTTAATTCCCTGTATCTTGTCTGTTTCTTACCTGACTTTAATATGTTGTAAAATTATTCCAAATTTGTACTGTACATTGTCTCATTTTAAAAACATTTTAAAAACAGGTCCAAGAAGATATATGAGACATACTGGAACTGTAATAGGCCCAGTGTCCAATAGGCATGGCAAGTCAGTGCCCTGAGACACTGGGTTACAGAAGATCATAGAGCTGCAGATGAGAAGATGGGAGGAAACCTCTATTCCGTCTCCCCTAGGAGTCTGGGGATAAGGTTGTTAAGGATTTTGGAGTGGGCTGAAGTGTAGAGATTGTTGATTGGTCAAAGATCGCAGATGGAAGTCCTAGACAGGGAGGACTGTATACAAACTGTATTCTCATGCTATTTCCCTTCCTCTGTGAGGATCTTCAAATTCGTTGGTGTCAGCTTTTTCCCTGGAATTTGGGATCTAAAAAACATTGTATGCAATTCTTAAACAAAATCCTTATGATTCTAACATCACAAATTCTATCTATGTTAAGTAAAAGCCTTCTGATTCTAATGTCAGAAATCCTGTCTATAGGAACCACGGGAATGCAAACAGTCAGTGTCTAGTGCAACACAACTTTTGGTTACAAGGAAGTGGGTCAAGTGCAACCTGGTTAATGTTTAATGTAACTATATTTCTGTTCAGAATTCTTGTTAACCCTGTGAGAACGGCTTCAATACAACCAAATATATGACATCATTTTTCAACTAAATACTCAAAAATTTAAAAGCATTCTTTCCTCTCCCAAACTCCCATCCCTGCCCCCTGCCAATAGCTTCTGAAGTGTTATACTTAAAAGGATAGGCTCCCCACTGGGTATATTATCAATTAAGAACTTCTCTCTGCTTCAGTCCTTGCATTCTCTGCAATAATTCAAAATCTTTAACATGTTAAAAACAATCTCACTTCCAAAAGGTTTGATGTTTCTTTCTGATGCAAAACATCGCTAGAAAAGGTCATCTTTTTTGTACTGTGGTACCAACAAAGGAAAAGGGCACTAGCGAAGCTATAATAAATTCATTAAAAAGTTTTATTTTCCATGCAGACTTAAAATCTGACCTATCATTACAAAACAAACAAAAATTTGCCTATCATTAGACTGAATTCACTAATAAATAAGTACTTAGACACTTTTGTAGATCCTTTACTAACAGCAGTGTTTATTAAGGTGACTAATATATATGCTGAAGGGGTCCAGAATATACCACAGTGACATAAGGATTATTTTAAGCTAAAGACATTTAAGAATCAACAGCTGCAGGAAGAGGTTTTTTCTGAATTCCCTTTAACTTCCTAAAAGCAAAGCCTCCCCAACTGTCATAAATGCTCCCCACCCCCCAACTAGAAGTTTCACAGCCAGGGAAGACTCATCACCAAAGGCTACACAAAGATGAGAAGACATCACCTGAATATGAAATCACCCAAACAGACATTGGCCTAAAACTACCATATCCCCAATCTAGTCTCCTAAGGACCCATTTATAATTCCTAAAAGTCATTTGTTCTTCCAGAAGTGCCCCTCTTCCCCTCCTCATTCCTTGTTAAGCTAGTATATAAGCCCCAAATTCTAACCACCTCACAGAGTCATATTTCTTTTTTTTTTTTTTTTTTTGAGATGGAGTCCCTCTGCTGCCCCGGCTGGAGTGCAGTGGCACAATCTCGACTCATTGCAACCTCCGCCTCCCAGGTTCAAGCAATTCTCCTGCCTCAGCCTCCCAAGTAGCTGGGACTACAGGTGTGCACCACCATGCCCGGCTAATTTTTGTAGTTTTTAGCAGAGAGGGGGTTTCACTATGTTGTCCAGGCTGGTCTCAAACTCATGACCTCAGGTGATCCACCCGCCTCAGCCTCCCAAAGTGCTGGGATTACAGGCGTGAGCCACCACCCCTAGCCACACAGTCAGATTTCTTTGTGAACTATCTTACAGAATTAAATATTTTTTCTCTTGTTAATCTGGCTTTTGCCACTGTTATTTGCAGGCCCCCAAGAACCACATGTAAAAGGTGAAAGGAAAATGTTTTCTCCTTAATAATGCTTTTTATTTTTTTAAATAAACTTTCTATATTTTTACTTTGATGGTCTACTACTAAATGCCAAAAGAAGAAATCTTATGGAAATGTACACATAATCTGAGTTAAGTATGTACCAATGTCATTCTTAGATGTTATGATTCTTATACATTCTGGATTTGGAATGTAATGTGAAATGCAACTGGGTAGATAACAATTTGAAGACCCTTTGTTTATTTTGCTCAGAAAGTAAGTTTATAAAGTCAAATGTCATTGCATTGTACATAATGCAATAATTTTTCAGGACTATGTGACAAAACTGCACAGTTTATTAGTTATTATTAACTGCTATATCCTTAGCACCTGTTTTTACAGAGCAGAACATAGTAGACACTCGATAAATAATGATTAAATTGAAAGAATGTTGGGCCTGAGTAGTATAATATAACATATATTTAGGTCTTTGTCCCTTGTTCCTGTCAAAGAGCATTTAAAAACTGGAGAATTTCCTAAGTGATAGGAAATTTGTTACAATAATGAGCCCTTTTTGATCAGACTTGAGTTTATGCTAATGAGATCACTTAAGGTGGTTCCCCTAAATAGCCTCAGGAAGGGGCTAGTCACTCAGGAAGGGGCTGGTCACCAGAAAGACCAAGTGATTAGAGGACTGAAACTTCCAGCCCCATCTCCCTACCTCTGGGAAATGGAGGTGGAAGCTGGGAAGCTCAAGTTCTGTAAAAACCCTTGAACAAGATTTGATGAGCTTCCAGGTTGCTGAACGTGTGGAGTTGCCAGGAGGGTGGCAAGCCCAGACAGGGTACCCTCTGGAAGCCCTTGCTTCCCCATGCCTTGCCCTATTCATATCTTCATCTGGCTATCCATCTGTATCTTCTGTAATATCATAATAAACCAGTCAACATAGTGAAGTGTTTCTCTGAGCTCTGTGAGCCGTCCTACAAATCACTGAATCCAAAAAGAGGAGTCTTGAGAACCCAGATTTACGGCAGGTCAGTCAGAAGCACAGGTCACAACCTGAGACTTGTGATTGGCATCTGAAGTGGAGACATGTGATCTTGTGAGATTATGCCCTTATCCTACGGGCTCTGATGCTACGTCCAGGTAGATAGTGTCAGAATTGAACTGGATGATAGGACATTCAACTGGTTTCCTCAGAAGAATTGCTTGGTGGGCAGTGGGGGGAACCGCAACACATCTGGTCACAGAAGTATTCTATATGTTGAGTGTAAAAGAAGAGAGAAAAAGCAATTTGTTTTTCCTTTGGAGTCTACAAGGATTACATGTATCCCTTAGTTTAAAATGCTTATTCTCTTCAACAACTGGTTCTCAAGCAAAGGAAATACAAGATTTATTGCTACATTAAGTTCATATAAAAGAGCATTTCAATCTACAGTGTAGGTTGAGGGGATGTGAACACTTTTAATTAGCTGCACCACATTAGGCAAGTTTTATAATTTCACTGAGATCATTTTCTCTTTTATAAAATGAAATAAATATAAATTATGAAGTTTAAATCAGGTAATATATACATTGTACCTATCCGTGTACCAAGCACATGCTAGATACCCATTAGATGGTAATAATTATTTCATTTCTCATGAGTAAAAGGGAAAGTTTATTCTATCTGATGACACTGGTCTGATTCTAAGGAAAAGTAGCAAATATTTTATAATATGCATGAAATTTTCATAGGATATATAAATAGACTTTCCTTCTCTCTCCTTTTTTAGAAGACTAGAATAGAAAAGAGGCTAATACTTGGCCAGAAAACAGCTGAATCCTTACCTTGACCTTACAGATGTTAAAGTAAATTAAAATGGACAGACTGAAAAAATCCCTGAGCAGACAAAGCCAGATAGCCCTCATAAGTAAGCTAAGCCTTGCTTGATTTGCAAACATAAGCAAAACTTAACTTGAACTATTTCTGTTAAATGCCTATATTAAAGAAAAAGAGAATGTAAGCTCAACCAATCAGAAACAGCCAACAAACTTAAAATTATATAACTAGAAATTTCCCAAAAGGATAAATCAAATATAGTATTCCCCTTTATCCTCAGCTTTGCTTTCAATAATTTCAGTTTCACAGTCCAAAAATAGATGAGTAGAGCATAATAAGACATTTTGAGAGACAAACCACACTCACATAATTTTTATTACAGTATATTGTTATAATTGTTGTATCTTATTGTTGTTGCTAATCTCTTACTGTGCCTAATTTATAAATAGAACTTTATTGTAGGTATGTATATATAGGAAAAAACAGAGTATATATTGGTTTTAGTACTATCCATGGTTTCAGACATCTACTGGGAGTCTTGGAACGTATCCTCCAAGGATAAGGGAGGATTACTGTAAGGCAACTGGATGATTGTAATCAATCAAATATTTTATTTGCTTTACTTCAGTGTCTCAGATAAAAGCCTCTCCTTTGCATTCCCTCAGTGGAGTTTCTGAACCACTTCTGATTTGGAGCTGCCCAATTCATGAATCACTGCTTGCTCAATAAACTCTATAAAATGTTATTATGTCTCAGTTTACTTTTTAACCCAGACTATCCTGTCCCTCATCACTACCACCTTCATTGTTTTGTTGTGTTATTTCTGCAACCGTGACCTTCATTCTGCTTGGCCTCTGCATGAGGCCATCTGTGTGGCTTTTGTTGCTCCACCTATTGAATCTCCCTTTGAGCAGGAGAAAGAAAAGATTTACAGAGTTCTGACCAAAGCAATTTTTTTCTCTCAGCACTAAATTACATAACAATAAAAGGAGCATGAAACTATTTACCAACTTTACTTATATCCAATAAAAGTACCATTTACAGGGTGTTGCATTAAGTTAATTGCTTTTCTTTCTCTAAATAAGGACTTAAATTTCAGTTCACAGGAAAAACTAATACCAAAAGAAACAGTGTGCAAAATACCAGCAGAGCCTGACTGAAAATGTTTTTTTTAGAAACCAAACCTCACTCTTACTGCAGACTGGAGTGCAGTAGCGTGACCACAGCTCACGGTAACCCCAAACTCCTGGGCTCAAGCGATCCTCTGACCTCAGCCTCTAAAGTAGCTGAGACTACAGATGCACACCACTACACCCAGCTAATTAAAAAACAATTTTTTTTGTAGAGATAGGGTATCACTACTGTTGCCCAGGCTGAAGAAATAAATTTGAACCAAAACTTTAACTTCACGTTTCATCTTAGAGTAATAATTAACCAAAAGCATACTAAATGTCAAGTTCCCTTTGATTATTATTCACCCAGCCATGAGGCTGCTTTTTATTGTTTCTCAGGATGATCCTGAATAGAGATATTGTACAACTTGAATTGGGGAGAAACTGGTTGCTATCAACTTTGACCACAACAGATGCAAAATAATAGACTCCAATATTCTCTCAGAAGCTTTGGCAATTTTTTTTTCTGGAAACTATAAAAAGAAGTCTTTTTTGTTGCTGCTATTTTGCTTTGTTAGGTAGTTTGTATTGCTTCCATTCAGTCTTGTTTTAAGAGAAAAGCTTTATCCAGCATACCTACCAGCAAAGCTACATAAAAGAATTCTATGGTGGTGCCCTGCCATAGTTTGCATTTGTTCCTGGTTTCTCAGGTGACCTATCTCATAACAAGCCTTTTGAAAAGATTATGAGGTACATGTTGGGATTAACAAAGAATTTTAAAGCTCACTGAATCCAATAACCTGAGAACTTTAAAAGAAAAAAAAATCAAATATACAAAGAGATTGAATGGCTCCCTAAAATAAACAGACTACTTTATTAAGAATCTGCCTTAATAAAGTAGTTGACAGCTTCTCCCTCTCTATTGCAAACACTGTCCCTAACAAAGAAAAGGCTTCGTTTGCACAGCTGTTGCCTTAAGAACCGACTACCAAAGGACTGAAACTTTAACTTGAATTTGAAGAAAAGACAACTGACACCAAAAATCACTAATATCTGGGAAATAAAAGAAGCAGCAAGAGACTTTGTGAAGTGTAAACTTCTTGTGAGACTGAAGAAAACTCAGCCTGACTGTTGGAAATCGGAGTCTGAGAAAAAATATGAAGCAGAGCTCCGGAAGTCCCTATCCCACATAGCTGCTGCAGTGATGATCTGGACAGCAGGGAGAAATCCATTGCCCAGGGCTGTGGGGTGGAAAGGCATCAATTTCTTCAGAGCTCAGAAGCCGGAGATCAATTTGGTTCTCACTATGAAAGCCTGGTGTCGAGTGAGGAATAATTTCAAGAAAGAGCCTACCTGATATTACTTCGTCTAACTTCTGGAGTCCACCCTACAATGAATCTCCATCATGGGGAGAAAGGTGGGATCTGAGAAAATCAGAAGAAGGTGGTAGTTTGTATTCATTCTCCCCTTAAGCATATTTTTCTGACCTTTTATTTTATTTTATTTTATTTTTATTTATTTATTTATTTGAGATGGAGTCTCACTCTGTCACCCAGGCTGGAGTGCAGTGGCGTGATCTCGGCTCACCACAACCTCTGCCTCCCAGGTTCAAGTGATTCTCCTGCCTCAGCCTCCTGAGTAGCTGGGATTAAAGACACCCGCCACCACGCCCCGCTAATTTTTGTATTTTTAGTAGAGACGGCTTTTCACCATGTTGGCCAGACTGGTCTTGAACTCCTGACCTCAGGTGATCCGCCGCCTCGGCCTTCCAAAGTGCTGGGATTACAGGTATGAGCCACTGCGCCCGGCCTGGCCTTTTATTTTTTAAACAATATTTAAAGTCTCAAAAAAGAGAAGGCAACTAGTGTTTTACAAGTAAATCCTCTTGGGAAAAGAAGCAATAAGCTGGCTTAGGCTATTTATTATTTATAAAGTATCAATTTCCAAAAGAGACTAAGGCATCCATACAATAGAAACTCTTAAAACATTAAGACAGTTAGAACATTAAATCAGGAGCAAGAGAACAAGATGGCAGGACCTAATGGGGACACTCCTCCCCTGGGGGTGGCAAGGGGGAATAATTGTACTAGAAAATATAAAAGCAGTCTTCCTTTTTTGCTCTGCCAACTGTGATGTGCGGAACTAAAATTTAAATTCAACTGCAAAGAATTCAGTTCATATTTTGTCATTCATCTTCCAACTACAATAAAAAAGTGCTGAAGAAATTGCAGCTATAGCTCTCGTAGTCTGTTTCATAAATGTTTGTGGAATACCTCCTATGTACTAGGTTCCCTTGAAGTATCTCAGAGTTTAATGAGAAAGAGGGACATGAATAAATAATCCCAATGCAATATGATCAATTTTGGTTGCATTTCTTTCTGTAAGTACTATGGTATAGGCTTTGAGCGGCTGGAGGGGATAAAGGCCCTTAACTCAGGAGAGAGAGAAAAAGCATTAGCAACACTTCATGTAAGAGTGACATTTGGGCTGGGACTTAAAGGATGAAGATCAATTTTCCAGATGGAAAAGAAGGAGAAGAATATTCCCAAAAGAAACCACGCATGCAAAGAACAGAAGGAGAAAGACCACAGCATTTCAGGAAACTGTTGGGTTGATGATAAAGTTTTAAAGATAGCTTAGAACCTTGCAAGACTTTAGGGCAGGTGCTGTAGATCTTTAGAACAGGGAAGTGAAATTACCCTATTTGAGTTTTAGAAGAAAACTGGGTGTTGCAATTTGGAGAATGAATGAGAAGAAGGGTGAAATTAAGGTAAGGAAGGAAGCTGTACTAATTAGAGTTCTCAAGAGAAACAAAATTAATAGGGGTATGTGTGTATACATAAATGCTGTATGTATGCATATATATGGGGGAAGAGATATTTATTACAAAGAAATGGCTTACAATTATGGAGTCTGGCAAGTCTAAAATCTGTAGAATGAGCTATCAGGCTGGAGACCCAGTGAGAGCCAAACCTCCAGTTCCAATCTGAAGGCAATATATATATGTGTGTATATATATGTATATATTCTGATAAATATATATGCCTGATATATATTTTATATATATATTTTATATATAATATAAATAATATTATTTATTATATTTTATATAATATATATTATATATTTTATATATTATTTTATATATATTATATATTATATATTATATATTATACATATGTTTTATATAATATATAATATATATTATATATAATATATATTATATATTATATATATTTTATATATATATTTTATATATATATATATATCAGATTGCCTTCAGATTGGAACTGGAACATTAGCTCTCCTGGGTCTCCAGCCTGATGTCATATATTTTTTATGTATCTATCCATATCTATATCTATATATAGATAGATAGAGATATATATATGTATATACGACAGTACATATATATGTATATATGACTATATATATATATATATATATATATATATATATATATATATATATGACAGCTAAGGATCACTGGGTGTAATGAAAGCCTTGATATAAAAGTAGTGGTCAAAAAAGAAAAAGGAAAAGTGGATTACCTCTGCTTTCTATAACCCAAGAAGCAGAAGAAAGTGTCAAACAAACAAACAAAAAAACCCTCTAGTACCCCCATAGAGAGAGGTTATCACATCAATGAAATAAAAACAGGATGCTTTAAAAACAAAAAGAGAGAGGAAACTTTCTGTTGTTATAAGCATTCTAATATTATTTGACCATTTAAATTATTCCTAGAATAGTTTCATAAGAATAAAATCAAATTAAAGAATAAATTTACTCCAACATAAAAGTTAAAATTCAGTAAATATTTCCAAATTTCTTCTGGCAAACAACTTCTGCCTTTCTGTTTACTGAGTCTCAGGACAAAAGCCTTCTAATGGCTTTCTCCCCATCTCCATTGTCAGAATAGCAGTTCTCTGTCCCCATCAGGATGCCTCAGAGATTCTGGACTTCATATTCAAAAGAACAGATGGGAAGCAGTCACTGTAGACCCTTCGTCTTAATTGTCTCATCAGATTTTGGCAGTGTGTTGTTTTCTCTATGATCATTTCTACAGAAACAAATTCTGTCAATCACCTAGATGTATTTAGTATGCATAAGGTTGCCATGCCTTTGCCTGTGTCTTATTATCCACAAACATGAGGTCTTTTAATATCACACTTTCATTTATTCATTCATTCATTCATCCAAACAATAATCCTAAATGAGCTCCTACTATGTACCAGATGCTTACTATTGCATTTTGTAAAATTATTTTTCTGCTATGTATGATTTCCCTACTTAGAGATCAGAGCAAAGAAATCCTGTGCAAATGTTCTGCCCAAAACTCTGGGAGGTGAAACCTTGCAGAAGCTCTCTGCACTTCTGACAGGAGGTCAGCAAGACAAAGGACTGTTTGGGATGCCAAGAACAGAGAGGACCTGAGGCAAAACCACTGGGCAGAATTGTGTGGAAAGCTTTCAAGTTTTCCTGTGCCTTTGCATATCTACAACATATTTTGAAATCTTTCAGCATAACCAATGTAATATTACATACATTTTGGTTTCAATTATAACCCAAGGTTCGGTTAGGTACCCAGATCACAAACTAAAATCCCAGGAGTAGTCAGCTGGCATTCCAATCAGAAAGTTCACACTCCAGAGACAGCCAGTATGAACATACACTTTCTGCTATCCATGTCTCCATCAATATTAGAAGCTTTACTAGTTGGCATAATAAATATTAAAAATGGGGTGCCATTGTGGAAATTAGTGAACTTCAAGATAATTTGTTCAATGAACAGAATGAGAAAATCCACCCAGATTTATAATCTGTCTCCTTAAGGATAACACCTGAAAACTTCACCCTTAAATGAACCTGTGTCCAATCACTAAGTCAGAAAATTCCCGCTTTCCTGATGCCAACTTATAGGCACAGGATTCTGCTGCCTCTGGCTATTGTTGCATTCAAGTAAACACTTCATGTAAACTTTTCATACAAAGAAGTAGTTGGAGCACCCAAAAGAACAGAGAGCTAGGACTTCATTAATCTTACAGAACAGTTAGTATAAATATTTTGCGGTCTGTTCACTATTAAGTATTTTTTTCAGTAAAGTCTGTATTTGTGGCATAATTTTTGGAGAGTAACACAATTTCGTGGTTGCTACTACTATATACTAAAATAATCTAAGGCTGTACAAGACCAAACTGGTTTAGGTTTACAACAGCCCCCACGGAAGGCACAGAATTAGTTGACAGAATGAAGATCTCTGAAGGAATTTTGTGGTTGTGACAAGGGCATAGTGCTCCATAAGGACCTTGAGTCATACAGCTGGGGATTAGTAAGAACATAAGTATTTCGATGGAAACTACTGGAAAGCCGGGACTAAGTCTGGAAACCATACAGGACAATCTCACAGATGGCAGCGTGTACAACTACTGACCATGGCCCGGGGCCATGAGAGTAGTTAAATGCAGTGAGGTAAAATGAAGTGAAGGACTGCCAGAAATTGACTAAAATTATGGTTACTTCCATTGGGAAGACTAGAGTCTCTAGAGAGATATCAAATTGGAATTTAAAAAACAATTTAATAATTTTCCTTCCTTACATATCTAAGTCTTGGGTTTTGAGGAATTCATACTCACTATATTCCATGCAAGGAAGAAAAATTCTGTCTCTCTTCATCTTTATCTAAAATACCTTTTATTTTAAGGCTTAACACAAACTGTTACATTTTCTCCTCCAGTAGCTCTTCAGAAGTGACTTCATGAGACTCTTTTTAGTGACCCAAAGTCTGGTCCAACAATCAAGAAAATATTAATGTCTTTTATATTAGTCCATTTTTACACTGCTTTAAAGAACTACCTGAGACTGGGTAATTTATAAAGAAAGGAGGTTTCATTGAATCACAGTTCTGCATGGCTGGGGAGGCCTCAGGAGACTTACAATCTTGGGGGAAGGCAAAGGGGAAGCAAGCACATCTTACATGGCTGCAGGAGGCAGTGGGGGGAACGGCCAAACACTTTTAAACCATCAGATCTCATGAGAACTCACTCACTGTCATAAGAACAGCATGGGAGAAACTGCCCCTATCATCCAATCACCTCCCACCAGGTCCTTTCCTCTATACCTGGGGATTACAGTTCAAGATGAGATTTGGGTGGGGACACAGAACCAAACCACATCATTCCACCCCTAGTGCCTCCCAAATCTCATGTCCTTCTCACATTTCAAAACACAATGATGCCTTCCCAACAGTCCCCCAGAGTCTTAACTCATTTCAGCATTAATCCAAAAGTGCAAGTCCAAAGTCTCATTGAGGCAAGGGAAGTCCCTTCCACCTATGAGCCTGTAAAATCAAAAGCAAGTTAGTCACTACAAAGATAAAATGGGGGTATAGGCATTGGGTAAATGCTCCTATTCCAAATGGGAGAAATTGGCTAAAACAAAGGGGCTAGGGGTCCCAAGTAAGTCAGGAACCCAGCAGGGCAATCATTATATCTTAAAGCTCCAAAATAATCTCCTTTTAACTCCATGTCTCACACTCAGTGCATATCGATGCAAGAGATGGGCTCCCAAGGCCTGGGGCAGCTCTGCCTCTGTGGTTCTGCAGGGTACAGCCCCTGAGACTGTTTTCATGGGCTGGTGTTGAGTGCTTGTGGCTTTTCCAGGTGCACAGTGCTAGCTGTTAGTAGATCTCCCATTCTGGGGTCTGCAGGAAGATGGCCCCTTTCTCACAGATCCACTAGGCAGTGCCCCAGTGGGGACTCTGTGTTGGGTCTCCAACCCCACATTTCCCCTCTGCATTGCCCTAGTAGAGCTTCTCCATGAGGGCTCCACTTCTGTAACAGATTTCTGCCTGAACTTCCAGGCATTTCCATACATCCTCTGAAATCTAGGTGGAGGCTCCGAAAGCTCAACTCTTGTTTTCCGCATACGCACATACCCAACACCACCTGGAAGCCACCAAGGCTTGGGGTTTGAACCCTCTGAAGCAATGACCCAACTGTACCTTGGCCTATTTTAACCACAGCTGGAACTGGAGCAACTGGGACGCAGGCCACCATGTCTCAAGGCTGTACAGAGCAGCAGGGCCCTGGGCCTGGCCCACAAAACCGTTTTTTCCTCCTAGGCCACTGGGCTTGTGATGGGAGGGGCTGCCATGAAGATCTCTGAAATGCCCTGGAGACATTTTTCCCACTGTCTTGGCTATTAACGTTCAGCTTCTCTTTACTTACGCAAATTTCTGCAGCTCGTTGCTTGAGTTCCTCCCTAGAAAATGAGTTTTTCTTTTCTACCATATGATCAGGCTGCAAATTTTCCAAACTTTTATGCTCTGCTTCCCTTTTAAACATAAGTTCTAATTCCAGTTCATCTCCTTGTGAACACATATGATTTAATGCTTTTAGGAACAGCCAGGTCACATCTTGAATCTCTGCTGTTTAGAAATTTATTCTACCAGATACCCTAAATCATCTCTCTCAAGTTCAAAGTTCCACAGATCTCTAATGCAGGGGCAAAATGCCACTAGTCTCTCTGCTAAAGCATAGAAAAGGAACCTGTGCTCCAGTTCCAATAAATTCCTCATCTCCATCTGATATGATTTGGCTCTTGGTCCTCACCCAAATCTCATCTTTAATTGTAATCCCCATGTGTCAAGGGAGAAACCTGATGGAATGTTATTGGATTGTGGGGGCAGTTTCCCTCATGCTGCTCTTGTGATAGTGAGGGAGTCTCACAAGATCTGATGGTTTTAAAAGTGGCAGTTTTTCTTGTGCTTGCACTTCACTTCTCTCATCTGCCACCATGTGAGACATGTCTGCTTTTGCTTCTCCCATGATTGTAAATTTCCTGAGGCCTCCCCAACTGTGTGGAACTGTGAGTCAATTAAACCTCTTTTCTTTATAAATCACCCAGTCTTGGGTATCTCTTTATAGCAGTGCAAAAAATGGACTAATACAACATCTGAGACCACCTCAACCTGGACTTCATTGTCCATATCACTATCAGAATTTTGGTCAAAACCATTCAACAAGTCTCTAGGAAGTTCCAAACTATCCTACATCTTCCTGTCATCTTCTGAGCCCTCCAAACTGTTCCAACCTCTGCCCATTCCCCAGTTCCAAAGTCACTTCCACATCTTCAGATATCTTTATAGCAGTGCCCCACCTCTCTCAGTACCAATTTTCTGTATGAGTCCATTTTTACACTGCTATAAAGACCTACTTGAGACTGGGTAAATTATAAAGAAAAGAGGTTTAATTGACTCACACTTCCACATGGCTGAGGAGGCCTCCGGACACACAATCATGGTGGAAGGCAAAGGGGAAGCAAGCACGTCTTACATGGCAGCAGGGGGAAGGGGAAGCTGCCAAACACTTTAAACCATCAGATCTCATGAGAACTCACTTGCTATCATGAGAACAGCATGGGGAAAACCACCCCATGATCCAATCACCTCCCACCAGTTTCCTCCCTCAACACGTGGCGATTACAGTTCAAGATGAGATTTGGGTTGGGACACAAAGCCAAACCACATCATCTTCTAAAACATCTATTTCTTTTCAGAAAGGGTGTCTTTTTAAAATTGACACATAATAATTGTATTCAAATGTCTGTTTTATAGAAAAAACTCTCTTCACTTCTGACAACAGATGAGTGGGGTTTTCCAAGCAATACTCCAACTCTCTGCAGACCCAACTGGTGTCCTACAATTTAACTTCTGTCACAATCTACCTGGAGATCCACAGTTTTAAGGGCTCACTCCCACAAGACTGCCCCTAACCACCACTTGATACTCCAGGTTATCACCTGTAATTTGACCAACTGGCTGTAAATCAGAGGTTCCCATGACCCCTTCCTCAGATTTGAGTATTTGCTGTAGTGGCTCACAGAACTCAGGAAAGCACTTTACTTACCATTACCCATTTATTATAAAAAGGATCCAACTCAGGAAGCCAAATAGAAGAGATGCATAGGCTCAGGTATGTGAGAAGGGATGTGGAACTTCCATGCCCCCAGTAGATTTGCCACCCTTTCAGCACTTTTATGTGTTTACCTACCTGGAAGCTCCCCAGACCTTCTCCTTTTGAGGTTTTGGGGAGGATTCATTGGGCATCGTTAATTAAATCATTGGCCATTGACTATTGAATCAATCACCAGTTCTGCTCACCTCCCTTAGGTCAGGAGGTGGGGCTAAAAGTTTCAAGCCTGTAATCACGTGGTTGGTTCACTCTGGCAACCAGCCCCCACTGGACACTTTCCAGGAGCCCCAGCCACCAGTCATCTCATTAGCACACAAAAGACACCAACCACTTCACAAATTCCAAGACTCATAGGAGCTGTGTGCCAGGAAACTACAAAGACCAAGTATATACTTCTTGTTGTAAATCATAATATCACACTTAAAATCCGGGAGAAAAGAAAAACAATATCTTAAGTGTGTAGGTATGTTTCGTGATAGGGAAGGACATGGTGGTGAGGAAAAAGTTATATTGAATCCATCCCTAGGAATTTTATTTCCTGAGAAAGGCTGATAAAATCAACTTGCATTCAGCAAATGCGTTAACTATAAGCCAGGCATTGTGTTAGGAAGACACTAGTTTTATCAAGATGAATTAAAATATTTTCTGACACCAAGTAGGAAGACAGACAATACAATGTGCTAAGTGCTGTGATGAGGTTAAGTACAGAGCCAATGTTGAGTGGTGGAGAGAGACCAGTTCTGATTGGGGAAGTCTGAAAAGACTTCTAGAAGGGATTTTATTCAAACTAAGTCCGAAATTGTCCAACAGAGTATGACCTTTCCAAGCAGCACTAACAGAATATGCCAAGTAGAAATGAATGAAAACACATGGAGTATGGGAGTACTGGAGAATTATGAGTGGGTGGATTATGTAACCCCTAGTGAGAGGTTATTTTGGAAGAATAAAGTGTGGTCAGATTATGAAGACTCATGGATGTTTGTCCAAAGAGACTGGCTTTTATGAGGCCAGCTATTTTTCATTCAATAGGCTTTTAGGTTCCCAAAAGTGCCCTAATGGAAGCACAGGGTGGGTCAAAAGGTCAAGTTTCTGGCCCCCCTACTCCACCTCACTGCACTTCTTCTCTCTTATGTATCTCTTTTAGATTTTTAACTTGGAAGAAGAGCTTAGTTGTTATTTTTAAGTTTTAAAATCACTCATGTAAACAAGAGTCATAAAAGCTTTTTAAGAAAGTTAAGTGACTGTACTTATATTTTAGAAAGCTAATTTTGGCTGTGAGGTGGGGGAAAGGATTAGAGAAAGAAAACGTAAAAGGTAGAAAAAAAATACGACTGTTAAAAATAGCCCAGACAGGCAGGGCATGGTGGCTCATGCCTGTAATCCCAGCACTTTGGGAGGCAGAGGAGGGTGGATCACAAGGTCAGGAGTTCAAGACCAGCCTGGCCAATATGGTGAAACCCCATCTCTATTAAAAATACAAAAATTAGCTGGGCGTGATGGCACGCACCTGTAATCCTAGCTGCTTGGGAGGTTGAGGCAGGAGAATCATTTGAACCCGGGAGGTGGAGGTTGCAGTGAGCCAAGATTGTGCCCCTGCACTCCAACCTGGCAACAACGCGAAACTCCATCTTAAAAAAAAAAATAGCCAGACAAGGAATGACAAAGGGTCCAAATCAAGGTAGTGAAAGTAGGGATATGAACAGAAGTAGGAAGAGAGAACAGATTCAAGAGATATTTTAGAGTTTGAATTGATCGCTATTTACAACTCCTACAACACATGCAGTAGTTTTTGACAGTGTTTGAGCAGAGTTGTCAGGAAACTCTGCACACACTTTCCTTTTCCATTTGTGGACTGGTATAATGTCAGCTGCTGCACTTCAACTCCAGTATTACCACAGGGAGGTGAGATAAGGGCCTCTTATAACATTCCAAAGCTTCTAGGTTGATGAGAGTAACTGTTTGTTGACTGATGTGATTTTGTGGAAAGCTGCTTTAAATTTAGCAGCTCATGATTGAACATGGAAAAAGCCACCAACACAGAGTGTTCATTTTGTTACCCAAACACCAGGGGTGAGGTCATTTTTTGCCACACAGAAAGCCAATCACTGAGATGAGGATTGCCAGGAAAGAAGGCTTTTTATTCACGTGATGTCAGCCCAGGAAAATGGGAGATCAGTCTCAAATCTGTCTCCCCTACCAACTGAAATTGAGGGCTTTATGTATCAGGGGGAGGAATGTAAGTACGTGCTGGAAAACAGGAATTAGGAAGGGGAAAGGAGGCAATCCTGACTAACGGGGGGTCAGGCATCTCATCGTACGGATGCAGTGTTCTGGTGCGTTTCAGTCCCTTGCCTGAGGGTTGGTTTCCTGAGGATGGAACTCAGATAAGACAAATATAAGTTTCATGTCTTAAGACCTGGAGGACCAATTTCTATGTTTATTCAAAAAATCCAAAAATATCAGCTCTGTGGGAAATTGGGCTGGTTTCAATTTGATTTATCCATTGCTGAAGACTGATGTGGTATTTTGTTGCCTCTTTTGTTCTCTCTCCTTCATTCTCTAAAAATAATATTTTAGTCCAAGAAATTCTAAGAAAAGAATTTTGGAAAAATAAATTTAGTAAATGAAGCAAGCCATCGATATGGTTTATTTTGTTGTTATGCTACACTCTTTGTTGTAATGTCATGTGATAGAATGTTTGGCCAAGATTGATCCTTACAGTGGGCTGGCCTTGTAAATGTGCAGAGAGGATCCCATTGTGATTTAAGATGTGATGGTGAGATGCTCATCCCTTATTTCATGCACTCAATTATTCAGTAACTATTTTCTAAGCACCTACTTTGCAAAAAGTCTTTAATCGGTAGGCACTGAGTGTACAGTGGAATGCAACATCAAAGTGGTCTTAGTCTAGTAGAGCTTTCAGTCTTAGCAGGGGAGACAAACATTAAGCAACTAATTATACACATAATTATTTGATCACTGTTGTGATAACTGCTTTGAAAATGAAAGAAATCCTACTTCACCCAGTCTCCACTTCCATAAGGAAGTGACTTGTGGCTTGAGAGCTGCAGGACAAGTTTCTTCTGCAAATGAATGGGGAAAAGAAATTCAGGCAGAATAGACACTGTAAAGCTGGAGCATGGGCACTAAACAGCTAGGAAAAGGCCACTATGGCTGAAGGACAGAAATTAACAGGGAGAGTGGCCAGATGAATTAGGAAAGGTCAATCATACTGAGATTGGTAGGCCACGTTAAGGTTTGGTGTTAGCCTAAAGTCCTAAGGAATACATTGACAGAATTTGAACAGGTTTGGGGTCAAATAATGAGGCACATTTTGAAGGACCTCTCTGACTTCTTGGTGAAAAACAGATCAGAATAACACAGAAGTGGATTGAGAGAGAAAAAACAAGTGGATTTATCAGAAACTTCCTCCAGTTTCCCAGCTGCAGGCCCTGACACCAACAACTGAAGTTCCAGAGATGAATCTAGCCTAGGTTCTATATAGAACTAGGCTTGGCTCAGATGTACCAGGCAGCAGAGTGTGAAATGAATCTTCCTGCTCTAAGTTTGATGTCCTCTGCCTGGCATGCCCCAGGCCACTAGACCACAGATGTGCCCACTCCAGCACTGTCGTCCAGGGCCAAGTTCTGGCTACAGTTTCAGGGTTCCCTTTTGCCCTCCATTTACGAAACAGGACTGGAGCCTTTTTCTGAAACCTGCCTTGATTCCTGCCCACAATCACAAGCCTCTAAATTCCACAGTCGTTCACTATAAGCCTGATTGGCCTCCCAGAAGAACAGCGCCTTCCCAAATAAAGTGCCTTTCCACCAGCTGCTGCACCTTCAGCTGTTGATTCCCTCATCGGTCTCCCCTTTGCCTCAGGTCCAAGTCCTTAACTGGACCCTCTTCTAGTCTCTCCAAAAATGCCTCTGAGCTGAGGCTGCTGGATTCATAAAAATAAGCTACAATAAATACCTCACCATGGCGAAGTATCTGTCTAGAAGAACTTCCCTTTAGCAAAAGAGAGCTTTCTTACTCTTTTGAGATCACAAGGTAAGATTTCTTTTTTTAAAATTCCACTGAAAGTACCATTCCAGTGCTCTTTAAGCACTGATGCATGCAGTTATCAAAAGAATCAGGGCCGTGTTTTATGACAAGTGTCGTAAGCTTTGCAAGCTCAAAGTTTTTTCTCAAAAAATATTTAATTGTTTAGGTTTGTTTGCTTTTAACCAACCTGTGTGTCTAACTCCCATGTTTTTCTGATTTACTGCAATAAAAGTGATACACTTTGGTGCAGAGAGATATTGGGATGTCAAAAGTGTTATGAGTCAAGGAGCTACTGGCTTTTAATCTGTAGCAGGTGTGCTGTTAGATTTAATAAGCATTTCTGGGTAGTCAGGGTCTTTTTTTTTCTTTCTCTATAAACAGGCCTTGTAAGATTTAAATCAAAATACGAAATATAATCCTACAAATAATTCTCCACCCTTACTTTTTCTCTACTCCTGAAAGAAAAGAGTTAGAAGAGAAAAGATTTCCCTGAGTTTACTGGTCTGTATTGCTTTTTCTTTTGTTTCCTTTTTTGCTTTTCCAGTTCAGGCAAGACAGGACCCTCTGTAAAAATTAACTAGCATCTCATAGGACAGAAATCTGAAAAACATTAATAGGTTTCAAGATAATATATTCTAAAACTCTGCGTTTGTGCTTCCTTTTTAAAGACCTTTTTCTAAAAATAGAATTCTCAGGGTGACCAGAACAAATGCAGATTGGATGAAAAACGTTTCTGCCAAATTGTGAGACTGATGTGAATTGAAGTAGCTGAAATGTAACCCCATGTTATTATAATCTGAAGTGTTAAAGCGTGCCCTTCATCTAAGAAATGCAAAACATTTTCAAAACAAGCATCACGTGACACTCAGCAAAACAGGTCATATTATTACAGCTCTCCAGAGGAGGTAACTTGTAGAGCAGAGACTTTGGGATGTTTTGCTAAAATACTTTCTTTCTTAATGCAGCTCAGAATTACCAATTTTTTGAAATACTAGTTTTACATTTTATTCTGTTTGCTTGGTGTCTGTCAAAAACGCTAAACAATCGTATTATTTTTTAAGTTCCAAAGGATAGTAAAAATATGTGTAAGAGACAATGATGAAGTTTCAGGAGTTTGTATTTGGTAGACTTTTATGCTGTTTTGGAGTTCTCAACAACACTTGACTACTTTAGCACTTTGTACTCTGTTCTCAATTTGGGGATTTTTCTTTATCTTTTCTCTCAAGTGCTCTTCTAGCATGTATTTCATAATCTGTGGATTAGTTTAATTTTTCTGCAATGATGAAAACATCAAAGAGCTTTAGACACTTGAGCTGCCAGTTGGAAATTGCAACTCCCAGCTGTATCTAAGCAGAAATAAATAAGCCCCAAAAGGAGAGGTAGGTAGTAGCCTCAAAGAGATCCAGTCGCAAAGCCTCTGTGGGAATTATGGAAGAACAATGTTTCTGCTCACTAGATATATGAGCGTCGTGGCAGGGAGACGAAAATCTGAGGCTAGAGAAAAACAGGAGCAGTACCAGAGGCCTTGGCTTCCCACGGCACATTTGTCAGGAGAGAATTAATTGTTCTTTTCAAATAATTTCAAGAGAGCTTCCCACCTAATGATATGCCCTCCATTTGGTTCATCTTTTGTGTTCTATTCTTTTTATTTCCTTTGTTTATTTTACATAGATGCTTAAGCCTCTGGCTCTTATAATTTCTCAAACTAAAGTCAGTGATTTATTTTTTTTTTTGCTTTTGTGTATTCAGTGGGTTATTCCTAGGCATCTGATAAGCTCTAGCTATGTATTTGCCTTTTGTATTCTACAGGCATGGTGTTATCTAGCTATATTTTTAAAACCAATACTGAGAGTTATCTATTTCTATAATGTAGGATTTTCCCAACGTTCACTTATTCTGTTTGAGTCCTCGATCCTGCTCCATCTCCCTGTTTTTCTGAGCTGGCTTAAAGCTCTGACTTCTCTTCTGGAGGATGCTGCCTACCTTTGGCAAAGGAAATTTCAGAAGACCCATCATGGAAGGATGGGGTGGTTGAAAGTTCTTCCTTTTTGTTATAGTTCAATTTCTGTTCATTTATAATTCAAACATACACAACATAAATGGAAGCTGAATTCACGCACAAAACGGATAGAATTATCTGGTAAATGTTGGAGAACAAAGTTGAGGAAGGGCAGTGTGTGTGTGTGTGTGTGTGTGTGTGTGTGTGTGTGCGCGTGTGTGTGTGTGTTTAATTATCTTGATAATTACCAGAAAAACCATTTCTTTGTCTGAGTACTTTCGAAAAGGTGGCTCACTATACCCAGCTTTCACAGGACAGAAACATTTTTAATTTATCTAACCACAGGGAGTCAATTTTATGGGGCCTGAAGTGGTCCAGCTTGAAGAGGTACCCTTTAAGAAAAACAACAAAAATTTACATATCAAAAATTAGAAACAAAAATGAATATATGTTTGGAAAGAGAAAATAAATTGCAACAAAATACAATTTAAAAAAACAATACATACATTAAGCATCACTTAAGACAGAAAAATAGCATAATATTTTATTAATTGCCCAATAAACCTCTCTAATAGATGCGTTTTCCCTATTTTTTGGCTTCACACACTGGAAAAACATGCAAAATTAAGTGTAACACAAGAGGAATTCAAATACAGTTTTAAATTATTGCCATATTATATTGAGCTACCTAAATATAATCAAACTACTCCTATACTACATATGTTGACTAAGTTGATGGGTGTTTGTAAGAATTATGTCACTTGGGCACTTATTTTCAGTGTATTGCTGCATTGTTAGCAGTTTTGTGTGCTGTGTCATCTAGAGCCACTCATCTTTATTTTATATTATTTTATTATTGAGACAGGGTCTCTCGATGTTGCCCAGGCTAGCAACTACTGGGCTGAAGTGATCCTCCAGCCTCAGCCTCCTGAGTAACTGGAATGACAGGCTTAAGCCACTGCACCTGGCTAATAACTTCTCAACTTTATAAGGACACAATATGTCAGACACTGTAAGTGATCTGACATATTGGGATGTACTCTGCAGTATGCCAAGAGACATGATCACTATTTTAATACTCCTAAAGTTTGTAAAGTATGAACACAAGAATTAGATAAATTTTATCTTGCATGATTCTCATCCAACAACGGAAAAAATATAGTGTATTTACCTCTGTACAATCTGCATTATTAAGTATATTCCTGATAGGAAAGAATAGCCATTTTGATTAGGTAATAATAAGGGAATTCTCTGCTTCTAATTCCACATTTCTGAAGATTAGAAGAGTTTTCCACAGACTAGTTTCTGGCTTCATCTTTTTAAATCATTTTTTCTTTTCTACTGCGCACATACCTCAGGGCTGGGTGCTTTGGGACACGCATATCACAACATGATTTTTGGTCTTGCCCCTATGTGTCACAATACCAGGTGAACAGCAGAAGTTTTCTAGAAGTCATTCTTTCAAAGAAATGCCTCATTACACACAGAAGTGACTGCCAACTGCATCCCCCAAATGCCAGACACCAGGGTAAGCATGAGGAGGGAAAGTCTGAGCGAGGCAGCAATCTTAACCAATTGCAGCTGAAACTTTGCAAATTTTACAAAATTAGATGGTTGTGTGAACATCTTGCTAGGGTGCTTCCAGGACTTTGGAATGACCCATGGAAAGAAGGGCCATGCATCTTTAAGCTCCCATAGCTTCTCAGTCAAATTCTTCTGCACTTAACCTAACTTGATGTTTGAAAATGGAACAGTTGCTTTGATTTATCATGGATTAAATCATACATATTAATCATACGAATTAAAGGCATTTATTCTGTCTTAACATCTATAAAGGCCTGGCACGATGGCTCACACCTGTAATCGCAGCATTTTGGGCAGCCAAGGCGGGCAGATCACCTGAGGTCAGGAGTTCGAGACCAGCCTGGCCAACAGAGTGAAATCCCATCTCTACTAAAAATACAAAAAATTAGCCTGGAGTGGTGGTGGGTGCCTGTAATCCCAGCTACTCAGGAGGCTGAGGCAGGAGAATCGCTTGGACCCAGGAGGTGGAGGTTGCAGTGAGCCGAGATCGTGCCATTTCACTCCAGTCCGGGTAACAAGGGCGAAACTCCACCTCAAAAAAAAGCAAAAACAAAAACAAAATCTATAAGCATATTTGCAAACATATTGGAAAACATGGAAAAAACAATGAAAAGGCGTTTCAGTCATATAGCAAAATAGCTGATGTGTGTTATGTCAATGGCTTTCTTCTCACTTTGTTCTGTCTGCTTCCTATACTTAGCAATAAGAAAATACCGTAATTATTTCACTTAACTACCCCTCTGTTCTTAAGTGTCTCTTTTTCCTATAATTTTGTTATGTAAAAGGTATGGTTTAGAAGGTGCCAATCAGACCTCAGCTTTCCATTATGGACTATGCAAGGCCACAGAGATTTCGTACAACTATGATGGGACAAATAAATACAAATTTGTGAACAAAACTAAAGTATCTGTGAATCAGTTCAAATATCTACAGATAAGAAGTCATCTATTTTCTGAAACTACACACTAACTTAAACTTCCCAGTTTTTTCTTTTTTATTATTATTATTATTATACTTTAAGTTTTAGGGTACATGTGCACAATGTTCAGGTTTGTTACATATGTACACATGTGCCATGCTGGTGTGCTGCACTCATTAACTCGTCATTTAGCATTAGGTATATCTCCTAATGCTATCCCTCCCCCCTCCCCCACCCCACAACAGGCCCCAGAGTGTGATGTTCCCCTTCCTGTGTCCATGTGTTCTCATTGTTCAATTCCCACCTATGAGTGAGAACATGCCGTGTTTGGTTTTTTGCCCTTGCGATAGTTTACTGAGAATGATGATTTCCAATTTCATCCATGTCCCTACAAAGGACATGAACTCATCATTTTTTATGGCTGCATAGTATTCCATGGTGTTTATGTGCCACATTTTCTTAATCCAGTCTATCATTGTTGGACATTTGGGTTGGTTCCAAGTCTTTGCTATTGTGAATAGTGCCGCAATACACATACGAAACTTCACAGTTTTTTCTACTCCTCATTTATTAATTCAACAAATATTTGCTGCACATGGACCCTACAGCATGGTGGACCAGATAGCCATGATTCAAGTAATCAAACAGGCCAGGCGCAGTGGCTCATGCCTGTAATCCCAGCACTTTGGGAGGCCGAGGCAGGAGGATTGCTTGAGGTCAGGAGTTCGAGACCAGCCATGGCCAACGTGATGAAACCCCATCTCTACAAAAAATACAAAAATGAGCTGGGCGTGGTGGCGCATGCCTGTAATCCCAGCTACTCAGGAGGCTGAGGCAGGACAGTTGCTTGAACCTGGGAGGCAGAGGTTGCAGTGAGCCAAGATCTCACCACTGCACTCCAGCCTGGGTAACAGAGCAAGACTCTGTCTCAAAAAAAAAAAAAGTAATCCAACAAATAAACATTATAATGGCAAACTGTGATCTGTGCTATGCAGGAAACATTGTGAGGATAAAATGACAGGGAGATCTAATCTGCTGTGTTTTTCACTGGGCAAGAAGAGACAAGGACAGAGAAGGTTTCCTTGAGAAAATGGCATTTAATTTGGGCCTAAAGCATGAATTGCTATTAACACAGTTAATAAGAGGAGGAAACAGGTATTGCAGGTAGAGGGTATAGTATGTGAGAAGGTCATAAGAAAGCAAGGAGTAGAATCATTCAAAGAACTAAAAGAAAGTTTGTGTGCACAATGAGCAAGGAGGGGCACAGCACAGGACAAAGCTAGAAATAGGCAGGTCACATCATACAGACACTTCCAGGATTTGGGACAAGTGATGACAGCGTTTTAAACAAAGGAGAGCACAGTCAGATTTAAACCTTAAAAAAACATACTCCTGAGATAGAAGATGGAAAACTTGGGAGAAGTGATACTTCCCTATCATTTTTATCACTTGGACAATTACCATGTTCATGTTTTAATATTTATAAAATAACAACGAATACATTTTATTCCTAAGAGGGAGTGCAAACTAAAACAAGTGAACCTTGTTATATTTCAGAAGAATAACATAAACACGCAGGAGGGCATAGGGGGAGGAAAGGGCAATTCAAGTACGGGCATACTTCACTTTATTGTGCTTCCCTTTATTGCACTTCCAGATACTGTGTTCTTTACAAACAGAAGGTATGTGGCAACCCTGCCTCAAGCAAGTCTATCCAGCACCATTTTTCCAACACCATGTACTCACTTTATGTTCCTGTAGCACACTTCAGTAACTCTTGCAGTATTTCAAAATTCTTCAGTGTTATTATATCTGTGGTGATCTGTGATCAGTAACCTTTGATGTAACTACTGTAGAGGTTTGGGGGCACCATGAGCTGTGCCCATATAATACAGTGAACTTAATCAATAAATGTCGTGTGTGTTTTGACTGCTCCACTGATCAGCCGTTCCCTGTCTTTCTCCATCCCCTCAGGCTTCCCTACTCCCTGAGACAGGACAATATTGGAGCTAGGCCAAGTAATAACCCTACTATGGCCTCCAAGCGCTCAAATGAAAGGAAGAGTCCCATGTCTCTCTCTTTAAATCAAAAGCTAGAAATGGTTAAGCTTAGTGAGGAAGGCCTGTCAAATGCCGAGACAGGCCAAATGCTTGGCCTCTTGTGCAAACAGCTAGCCAAGCTGGGAATGCAAAGGAAAAATTCTTGAAGAAAATTAAAAGTACTACTCCAGTGAACACATGAATGATAAGAAAACAAAGCAGCCTTATTGAGATAGAGAAAGTTTTAGTGGTCTGGAGAGAAGGTCAAATCAGCCGAAACATTCCCTTAAGCCAAAGCCTAATCCAGGGCCAGTCCCTGACTCTCTTCAATCCCAGGAAGGCTGAGAGAAGTGAGGGAGCTCCAGAAGGAAAGTTTGAAGCTAGCAGATGTTGGCTTATGAGTTTAAAAAAAAAGAAGCCATCTTCATAACATAATAGTACAATGTAAAGCAGAAAGTGCTGATGGAGAAGCTACAGCAAGTTATCCAGAAGATCTAGCTAAGATCATTGATGAAGGGGGCTACACTCAATAACAGATTTTTCAGTGTAGATGAAACAGCCTTCTGTTGGAAGAAGATGCCATCTAGGACTTCCATAGATAGAGGTATGTCAATGCCTGGCTTCAAAGCTTCAAAAGACAGGCTGACTCTTGTTAGGAGATAAAGCAGCTGATGACTTTAAGTTGCAGCCAATGTTCATTTATCATTCTGGAAATCCTTAAGAATTACTCTTATAAATGGAACGGCAAAGTCTGGATGACAGCACATCTGTCTACAGCATGGTTTACTGAATATTTAAGTCCATTGTTGAGACCTACTGCTCAGGAAGAGTCTTCTTTCAAAATATTACTGCTCATTGGCAATACACCTGGTTACCCGAGAGCTCTCATGGAGATATACATGAAGATTAATGTTTTTATGCTGGCTCACCCAACATCCATTCTGCAGTTCATGGATCAAGAATTCATTGTGACTTTCAAGTTTTTTTATTCAAGAAATGTATGTCATGAGAAAAAGCTCAGCATCACTGATCATTACAGAAATGCAAATAAAAACCACAATGAGATACCATCTCACACCAGTCAGAATGGCTATTACTAACAAGCCAAAAAAAAAAACAACAAAAAAAAACAAAAAAAAAAAAAACAGATGCTGACAAGGTTGTGGAGAAATAGGAATGCATTTACACTGTTGGTGGGAGTGTAAATTAGTTCAACCATTGTGGAAGACAGTATGGCAATTTCTCAAAAACCTGGAGGCAGAGATACCATTTGACCCAGCAATCCTGTTACTGAATATATACCCAAAGGAATATAAATTATTTGTCTTTGTTCATTGCAGCACTATTCACAATAGCAAAGACATGAATCAACCTAAACACCCATCAACCTAAACACCCATCAATGATAGAGTGGATAAAGGAAATGTAGTACATATACACCATGGAGTCCCTATGCAGCCATACAAAGGAATGAGGTCATGTCCTTTGAAGGAACATGGATGGAGCTGGAAGCCATTATCCTTAACAAACTAATGCAAGAACAGAAAATCAAATACCTTAGGTTCTCACTTGTAAGTAGGAGCTGAATGATGAGAACACATGGACACATGGGGGAAACAACACATACTGGGGCCTGTCTGAGGATAGCAAGAGAAGGGAGAGCACCAGGAAGAATAGCTACTGGATGCTGGGCTTAATACCTAGATAATGGGATAATTTGTGCAGCAAACCACCATGGCACAGGTTTACCTATGTAACAAACCTGCACATCCTGCACATGTACCCCTGAACTTAAAATAAAAGTTGGAAATTTTTTAAAAAAGAAAGAAATATATGTCATAAGCCCATAGCTGCCATAGTTAGTGATTCCTCTAATGGATCTGAACAAAGTAAATTGAAAGCATTTTGGAAATGATTCATCATTCTAGGATGCCATTAACAACATTTGTGATGCAAGGAAGAAAGTCAAAAAAATCAACATTAAAAGGAGTTTAGAAGAAGTTTATTACAGTCCTCATAGATGAGTTTGAGGTATTCAAGACAAGTGGAGGAAGTAACTACAGATGTGGTGGAAATAGCAAGAGAACTAGAATTAGAAGTGGAGCCTGAGATGTAACTGAATTATTGCAATTTCATGATAAAACTTGAGTGGATGAGGAGTTGCTTCTTATGGATGAGCAAAGAAAGTGATTTCTAGAGATGAATCTACTCCTGGTGAAGATGTGTGAACATTATTGAAATGACAATAAAAGGTTTAGAAGATTTCATGAACTTAGCTGATAAGGCAGCAGAAGGGTGTTTTCTTTTCGTGAGAAAAAACAGTCAGTCAGTATGGCAGACTTCATTGTTGTCCTGTTTTAAGATATTGCCAAAGCCATCCCAATCTTCAACAACCACTACCCTGATCAGTCAGCAGCCATCAACGTTGAGGCAAGACCCTCATCCAACAAAAAGACTATGACTTGCTGAAGGTTCAGATGACTGCCAGCATTTTTTAGCAATAAAGCGTTTTTGTTTTTTTGTTTGTTTGGTTTTTGTTTTCTGAGTCTTGCTGTGTCACCAAGGCTGGAGTGCAGTAGCACAATCTCGGCTCACTGCAACCTCTGCCTCCCAGGCTCCAGCGATTCTCCTGCCTCGGCCTCCCAAGTAGCTGGGATTACAAGTGCATGCCACCACAGCTAGTTAATTTTTGTATTTTTAGTAGAAATGGTGTTTCACCATATTGGCCAGGCTGGTCTCAAACTCCTGACCTCAAGTGATCCACCCACCTCGGTCTCCCAAAGTATTGGGATTACAGGCATGAGCCACCGTGCTTGACCAATAAAGTGTTTTTTAATGAAAATATTTACATTGGGTTTTTTTGGACACAATGTTATTACCACTTAATAGACTACAGTATAGTGTAAACATAACTTTTATATGCACTGGGAAAACAAAAACTTTATAAGACTCACTGTATTTTGATATTCATTTTATTGTCGTGGTTCTGGAACCAAACCTGCAATATCTCCAAGACATACTTACAACTTTTTAACATGGCACTTTGACACTATACTTTCATTCTAAAGAAAATGAGCTGTAGTTAGATATTTAACATACGATATTTAATGTATATATTTTAAAAGAGGGAGAGAGGTAAAGAAATAGATTAATGGTATAGGTGTGCATATGTGTGCATACATACATATTTCTCAGCACTGTATTCTGAGAAATCCTAGAAGTAATCACCTCCCAAAAGCAATGAAAATGTGCCCAGATTTTGACTTCTAACTATAATTTTCACTGAAAAGAACCAGGGTTCTTTGGAGAAATGACTAATTCCAGCCTGGGACTCAGAAAGTATAAGATGAACCATATCTTATTATGGCAGAAAGTAAGGAATTGGTTCAAAAATGATAAGAAAGTTAAAAAAAAAAAAAAAAAAACCACAGGAGCCAATTTGAAAATGTCTTATGTGTCCAAATCTGGAAAAATTTCAGCAGGAAAATAATTATATTAAATGAAAGCCCATTAAAAGAAATACAAATGCATGAATTCATACTAATATAGAAAATACAGGAAGAGCCTGGGCAACACAGTGAGACTCTGTCTCTACCAAAAAAAAATTTTTTTTTTAAATTAGTCAGGTGTAGTAGTGCATGCCTGTGGTCCCAGCTACTTGGGAGGCTGAAGTGAGAGTGTTGCTTGAATCCAGGAGGTCAAGGCTGCAGTGAGTCATGTTTGTGCCACTGCACTCCAGCCCAGGTGACAGAGTAAGACTCTGTCTCAAAAAAAAAAGAAAAGAAAAAAAGCTTTTATATGACAAATCTGATAATCAACTTAGGCCAAAGTCATCAATGATACTTAAACTAGTGGGTGAATCAGAGATCTACATAGTCCTACAGTATACTATCTCCCCAGAAAATACTTGCTAATTAAAAGGAGAAAAATAGAAACTTTGCAATGGAGAACACTTTCACTGAGTAATCAAAGTTAACATCACCAGTATTAAGACAAATCAAATTCATGTGTCTCATGATACAATGCACTGAGAAGTAAACAATATCACTTTTGTATTACAGTATTCCAGCCAAAAATGCATAACCCAAATCTAATCGTAAGGAAACATGAAACCCAAACTGAGAAGCATTCTACAAAATAACTGGCCTGTATTCTTTTAAAATGTCAAGGACATGAGCAACTACTGCCGATTGAAGAATTATTCCAGATAAAATGAGACTAAAGAAATGTGACAACTAAGTACAGCATGTGATCCTAGACTGGGTACTGAACCCAGATTTTTTTCTTCATTTTTTTTTTTTAAAGTTTTTTCTTTTTTCAAATTTCTGTTTTAGGTTTGAGGGTACATGTGAAGGTTTGTTACATAGATAAACATGTGTCACGGAGGTTTGTTGTACATATGATTACATCACTCAGGTATTAAGTTCAGTACCCAATTTTTCCTTTTTTAATTTTTATTTCAAAATTTAAAACGACAGCTCCTCAAAAGTCATTGTTTAAATATTTTTTTAGGCCGGGCTTGGTGACTCATGCCTGTAATCCCAACACTCTGGGAGGCTGAGGCAGGTGGATCGCCTGAGGTCAGGAGTTCGTGACCAGCCTGGCCAACATGGTGAAACCCCGTCTCTACTGAAAATACAAAAATTAGCTAGGCGTGGTGGCGCACACCTGTAATCCCAGCTACTCAGGAGGCTGAGGCAGGAGAATCACTTGAACCCGGGAAGTGGAGGTTGCAGTGAGCCAAGACTGCGCCATTGCACTCCAGCCTGGGCGACAAGAGTGAGACTTCATCTCAAAAAATAATAATAATAATAAATAAAATAAAAATATTTTTTTAAAAAGCAAAAGACTGAAAGAAAATGTTTGTAAATTACACATCTAATAAGGATGTGTATCCAGATTATATAAAGAACTCTTAAAAAGTAACAATAAGAAAACAAACAACCCAATTTTTCTTAATGGGCAAAAGATTTGAACAGCATTTCACCAAAGAAGATGTATGATGACAAATAAGCACATGGAATAACACTCCACATCATTAGTCATTAGAGAAATGAAAATTAAAGCCACAATGAGATACCACTACATACCTATTAGAACTGACAAAATAAAAAAGACTGTAAGAAGTGATAGTAAGGATGTGGCACTACTAGAACTCTCACACACTAGTAGTGAGAATGTAAACTGGATCAATCACTTTGGAAACAATTTGGCAATTTCTTAAAATCTTAAATATACACTTATCATGTGATCCAGCCATTCTACTCCGGAGTGTTTACCCAAGAGAAGCATAAGCCTAAGTTCTTACAAAGACTTGTCCATAAATGTTCACAGTAATTTCATTTATAACAGCCAACCACTTTCCACTACCTCAATTGATGTGACATCTAGTTCAAGTCACATCATCTCTAGCTTTAATTATTATACCATCTTCCTACTTCTGTCCTGTCCCCAGCCCCAACAGTATAATCTCAAAATAGCAGCCAGAAGATTTATTTTCTTTTTTTTTCTTTTTTTTTATTATTATACTTTAAGTTCTGAGGTACATGTGCAGAATGTGCAGGTTTGTTACATAGATATACACATGCCATGCTGGTTTGCTGCACCCATCAACCTATCATCTACATTAAGTATTTCTCCTAATGCTATCCCTCCCCTAGCCCCCCACCCCCCAACAGGCCCCGGCGTGTGATGTTCCCCTCCCTGTGTCCATGTGATCTCGTTGTTCAACTCCCACTTATGAATGAGAACATGTGCTGTTTGTTTTTCTGTTCTTGTGTTAGTTTGCTGAGAATGATGGTTTCCACCTTCATCTATGTCCCTGGAAAGGACATGAACCCATCCTTTTTATAGCTGCATAGTATTCCATGGTGTATATGTGCCAGAAGATTCTCTAAAGCATCAAGTTCTACATGAGTACTTACATGATCTGATCTGCCTTGCTTCACCCACCCACCTATCTACCGACATCATCCCCTATCACTCTCCTTTACATTCCTCATGCTCAGCCACAGCATCTCATTGCTTTTCCTCAAATACACCGAACACGGTCTTTCCCTGTGGATTTTGCACTTGCTGTTTCCTCTGCCTGCACTTTCTTTGCCCACATATCCACATAGATGGCTCCGTCACTTCCTTCAGACCTCTGCTCAGATGCCATCTTTTCATTAGGGGTTCTTTTGAAGAATTCTATGTAAAATAGCTAGCTTTTCACCACTACCATTGCTCCTTTTGCCCCTTCTTGATTTATTTCTCTGTAGTATTCCTCACCAACTAACATGCTATCTATTTACTTGTTTCTTTTTTTTTTTTTTTTTTTTGAGACAGGGTTTCACTCTTGTTGCCTGGGCTGGAGTGCAATGGCGCAATCTCAGCTCACTGCAACCTCTGCCTCCCGCCTCCCAGGTTCAAGCAATTCTCCTGCCTCAGCCTCCCGAGTAGCTGGGATTACAGGCATGCAGCACCACACCCGGCTAATTTTGTATTTTTAGTAGAGACAGGGTTTCTCCATGTTGGTCAGGCTGGTCTTGAACTTGCAACCTCAGGTGATCCGCCCACCTCGGCCTCCCAAAGTGCTGGGATTACAGGCATGAGCCACCGCGTCCGGCCCTTACTTGTTTCTTTATTGTTTTCTCTTACTATTACTGCAATATAGGCACCATAAGAGTAAAAACTTTGCTTTGTCTACTGCTGTATCTCCCAGCAACTAAAGAATGGCATATGAATGTTCGATAAA
Source organism: Pongo abelii (assembly GCF_028885655.2). Lineage (NCBI taxonomy): Eukaryota > Metazoa > Chordata > Mammalia > Primates > Hominidae > Pongo > Pongo abelii. Next base: position 19,780,398 of record NC_071995.2, read on the forward strand.
TTCTTTTTTATTAAATGCATTAATAAGTGCATTATCTTTAATCTTTTGTTTGACAAATTGATCAATGTTTTCTGACATATTACAAGTATTTTTAAGTGAAAACCCTTTACATTTATTTTGTCTCATATTTGTATGTGCCGTGTTTTAACATGAGTGGTCATTGTCCATTACTTCCTTCCCTCCCTCATCCCTCCTCCTATCAGTCCATTCATTTTTAAATGCGACAATGCTCCCTGATCCATATCCTTGTGCTATTCCAAAGTGTTATGCCGTTTTCTCTACTTCATTTCTGAAGATTCGTGCTACCTGGGGAGGGGAAGAAGTGTCAGACGACAGTGCTTAGAATGTACAGTAGGCATTTTTCTAGTAGTTTGGAAAGGAACCAACACTTAAAACATAGAAGAAAGGAGGAAAGAAAAGAACAGTGGCTCTTCCTGGCAGCACTATTTTCTTAACCCTGATTCTCTGGTTACTCAAATAGCACATGGCATTTTATAGCTGCTGCTTTTATAATGTCTTAGATCATCGTGATGATTGAGAGGCATAATTTGATCACCTGCTGTCAATGGTCATGGATGCATGTTAGTTATCACAATGTATAACTGAATTAATAGAGCAGAAATTTGTCCAAAATAGCCGCACTGTTTTTTCATCTCCAGTCTCTGATTGCATGCTACTGGTCATTGCTGGTACTTAACTAGCACAATATAAGCTTCTTGCTGTGATGCCATTTTCTCACCCAGTCTGGCTGAGGTAACCTAGTTGCTTACAGAAAGAAAACTGACTCAGGAGTTGCTAAGATGCTTTGCTTCTTAAAGAATCGTTATAATATGATCTATGTGAGGGATGTGAGATGAGTTGAAAACAACCAAAGAACCAAAAATAGGAATAAATCCTGAGAAGGGGGATTTGAAAGCTTTTAGGAACATAAAAGAAGCAAATGTAAGAAATGAAATGTAAGAAATGACAGAGGGAAGATTTTGCTGCGCTTCCAACTGACAGTAGAGATAGAGGAAAGGAAAAGAGGAATACTAAATGGCAAAAGAGCTCACCATCAGATAGTTATCTCCTCTGCACGGAATGAACAAGGTTGAAATTAAACAGACAGTATTTACAGAAATGACTTAACTGGTAGATATCTTTTAGATCAAACCTCACTACTGGTGAAGATGTTACACCTACTCGTTTTCAGGTTTCCCCAACCTTGAGTAACCTCACCATATACCCCTCTGCTATGCTTCCTGACCTAAATACCCCAATTGTTACTGCTTCCTGAAGTGAGTCATAACACTGCATACTCCAAGACTACAAAACGAGGTGTTAGGACCCAACAGATGATTGCCACTGGTATTTTTAATCCTAAAAAAAAATTTACACAAAACACTTTACACTACCCTTGTACTCACAGATCACCCTGCAAGATATCAGACCCCTATCCAGAGTACCAGAAGGAAAGCTCACTACTTCTTCCCTTTGATTCTCTTCCCTCTTCCTACACAGACTTAATGAAGACATCTGCCTGACAATATTCAGCTTGTCAAATTAGACAAGAAACAGCCAAATCTGCCTTGTCATCTGTGTCCAAAAAAAAGGAATCTAAAGAAAAGATGTCAGAAATATACATATGCTTTATCTTGCCCTCAGCCCATTCTTGCTAATTATAAAAAAGAATGATGGATGCTAAATGGTTTTACACTTCTCTTAATTTTGATGTTCCCTTATGAAAAATGAATCTTTATTACCACTGGAGCCCATGAACAGCGTGCACAAACTGGCTCTGATGGGGAGAAAAATTGCTTAAGAATGGAGAGTAAAAATATGTGGCTTTTTCACTAGTTTGAATGCTTGAACCAATATGCAGAAAACCCTAGCTGCTAGAGAGAAAGATGGAAGTTGGACAGAGAAAAGGTAAAGCAGATGCTCTGAAAGGTTTGAAAAGCAATTCTAAGTTTCCACAAAACTAGAATTAGACCTGCAGATGACACATGTAAAATGCTGACACACCCATATCTGTTCCCCACGTTGCCTCTCTTGTCTTTTTCTCCCATTCAAATTTATTCCCTTTCCTCTCTCCTCCTTTTCTACGTCTCAGCAGCACCCTATATGTAATATAAAAGACAATGAAAAAAAACAAAGAGACTATCTCTTATGCTCACTTTGGAATTATTTGTTTGTGTATACTATTGTAAATTCTTGTTGGGCAGACATACTGTTATTTAAAACTATTTCCTTGATTATTTCCTCAAAGCCAGAGGCAGTGGCTGACACCTGTAATCCCAGGATCTGAGGAATTGCTTGAGGCCAGGAGTTTAAACCCAGCCCGGGCAACATAGCAAAACCATCTGTACAAAAATCTTAAAGAAAAGAAAAATTAGCTGGGCTTGGTTGGTAGGCTGAAGGGGGAGGATGGTTTGAGCCCAGGAGTTTGAGGCTGCAGCAAGCCGTGAAGGCACCACTGAACTCTAGCCTAAACGACAAAGCAAGATATTGTCTCAAAAAAAAAAAAAAACAAACAAATTATTCTTTCCTGTGATTTATAAAGTTCTCTTTAGACTCTCCTTCCCTACAATATTTCAACTGTTGAAAAACTCAACCAAAAAATATTAGTTCCTTCATGGAAGTTGGTCTTTACTGGTTGCCTGATCCATTCACCTTCCGCTGATTTCCTTCTGGGAAAATGCCCCTTCCTCATTGTATGTGGCCATGGCAATGAAGGCAATTGCCCGTCTTTGGAAACCAAGTGTTCCAGATCCTTTTTCTGGTAGTCCCAAGGGTCAGTTGTGTGACTTAACTCCAGCCAATCAGTTCTCTCTCTTCTGGGACTATGAATATTGAGTGAATAATACAAGAATGAAGAAAACATTGTAGAGATGATTGCATTTCGGTGGCAATAAAAGAGAAGAGGTGCGCTAACCAGACAAGTTTTGCCATGAGATGGTTCTGTTCTTCCTGCTTCCTGGTTTTCTAAGTCCCCTTTTGCTCCTCTCTGTTCCCAAGCCTTGCCTTGCAGCCTGCTAGCCTGTTATCCCCACGTACGCAAGTACCATATCCACCCCTTCCCCAACCACCAAGGTCCTAAATAAATGTACTTTGGTTTAAGCTAACGGTAGTCAGTTTCTGTTGATCACAATTAGGGTAACTGATAGAATACTCTAGAGATGAAAGTGAAACTACAAAAGATCATTTGCAAACTATTTTTTATTGCAAAAAATGCTTGTGAAGGGAAAATTGATAAGATTTTTGCTATGTGGAGAAATAGACTACACAATTTGTAATGAAACATATTTTAAACAATTTTCTCTTTTAAATAATTTCAGTATGTCCTGGGAAAATGGAAGCCATCAAATTTTGAAAGAAAAATAGGCAGTTAATGATGTGAGGACTGTCCCTCCACTTTAGGACAGAGTTAGGGAGAAGGATATTAATAGATAATACCAGAGATTTTAAATTTGACAGCGTGAAGCCTGAAAAATTCTAAAATTTATCTAGATTAGGGAGAGTGCTGGATCAAAGATCGAATGACCAGAGTAATGGCAGTGGAGTGAGCAGATGTGACAAGAGGACGTCATGAATGGCCCCAATTAATACTCTTGTTGACAGGCAGCTGAGTCATTAAATGACAGTGAACAAAAAACTGTAAATGAGTAGAGAGAACCCATGGGTAGAAGAAGACAACATAAGAAAACCAAATGATACACTTATAGCTTGATAATGGCTCCACTTAGTTAATACTAGTTATTAATTTTTACTGATAAACTTCAGTATGTAAGTATCACTAACTTTATCAGGAAATTACTTTTCATGTATATCTCTGCCATTTTAACTTTTTGATATGATAGGGAGAAAATGCAAAGATGAGGAATTCTGTGTTATAATAATGTACCATATCATGGGCAACACAGAGCTTGGACTGAGTGGGTGACTCTGTGTGTGTGTGTGTGTGTGTGTGTGTGTGTGTGTGTGTGTGTTGAGCATAAGTATACAGAAAAGCAAGAGGAATGAATGGAAATCTAAGCTTGAATTGCCTGAATCAAGATTCATGCTGGAGAGAAATGAAAACCAACATAAAGATTGTAGTTGAGGCTATAAGAAATGATGCATGCTTAAGGAGTACTGGGAATAGAAAAAAAATAGCAGAATTCTGATACAAGAGTTCTGAGAGACACACACGTTAAAGAGAAAGAAGAAGCAGCAAAAAAATATGAGGGAAACTGGCTGAAGAAGTATCAAGGGAACTAAGAAAATACACTATTCAAGAGAGAGATTCAAGAGAAATGCTGCACACATCAAAGAAATTGCTGATAAAGAAAGGGCCTCCAGATTGGGTTCTGCATAAATGCATTATTATAGCATTAGCAACGTTTTTCTGATTTTTAATTAAAACACATGTATTACTAAACTTAGTAATATACTGAAAAGCATTTGGAATATACCAAAGATCTATTTTGACATTTTACCACAATGTAATTATTTCCAGAGAACAGGGATGTCTATTTTAGTGGCATAAGTTACAGTCAAGGACCAGGCGCGGTGGCTCACTCCTGTAATCCCAGCACTTTGGAAGGTCAAGGCGGGTGGATCACTTGAGGTCAGGAGTTCGAGACCAGCCTGACCAACATGATGAAACCCCGTCTCTACTAAAAATACAAAATTAGCTGAGCGTGGTGGTGCATGCCTGTAATCCCAGCTACCTGGAAGGCTGAGGCAGGAGAATTGCTTGAATCTGGAAGGCAGAGGTTGCAGTGAGCCAAGATCATGCCATTGCACTCCAGCCTGGCCAACAAGAGTGAAACTCCGTCCCAAAAAAAAAAAGAAAAAAAATTACATTCAGAGACATGGAGAATGCTAGCACCAAAAAAAAAAAGTGTGCTTGACTAGCATCAAAGGAACAAAAGAAGTTGAGTCCAGAGTTAATCCCAGCCATAGTTCTTCATATTTATGATTTGTTCTGTTATTCTACATGGCAAGAAAACTACTTTGGAATCAAGCAAGCTTATTTGAGCTCAGATCAGCTACTTTCTAGGTGTGTGATCTCACAGTTATTTAATTCCTTCAAGCCTCAGTACCCTCATCTATAAAATGGAGCAAATAGTATCAACTTCAGTGAGGGTTGCCTTCCTTAGTGTTCTTAATTATGGCTGATTATATATAAAGTGTTTGATATTGGAGTTATTTTTTAATGCCTGTACCTATCTGGTAAGATTTCAGAAGCTCCAACTTATGGTCGCGGGCAGTGGCTCACACCTGTAATCCCAGCATTTTGGGAGGCTGAGGTGGGAGGATCATCTGAGAGGTCAGGAGTTCGAGACCAGCCTGACCAACATGGTGAAACCCTGTCTCTACTAAAAATACAATAATTAGCTGGGTGTGGTGGCACGTGCCTGTAATCCCAGCTACCCAGGAGGCTGAGGCAGGAGAATCACTGGAAACCGGGAGGCGGAGGCTGCAGTGAGCTGAGATGTCACCACTGCACTCCAGCCTGGGCAACAGGGCAACACAGCAAGACTCTGTCTCAAAAAAAAGGAAAAAAAAAAAGAAGCTCCAACTTACTTGCCTTCTTTCCTTGTCACCATCAGCATCAACGCCTCCACTCCATACTTAGATTGAAATCCAAACTTCCCACTTTAGATTAAATCCTTTGGCTAAAGAACGTCCTGGTTTAAAAGATTAAAAATACTGAAAGATAACACATTAGGCTTGTCAGTCCACCCCAATGGATAAGTTTATTAAATTTTTGACTGAGAGTGTATTTTAATGGGGGTAAAAAGTCATCGAAAGTCCTGAACCCATTTGGAGTAGCAGTGTAAGTGTATCATCCTGAGAAGGAAAACAGGGCAAAATGGGGAACCTGGAAGCACAGAAACAAACTTTATCTTCTTTATGGATATCTCCCAGGATCTAACTTAGTTTAGAAAGTGTTATTTCAGGCAGGGTGGAGAGAGAAAAAAAAAAGATCTGTTCAATATTCAACAGTTATGACTTTCTAAAGTGCCATGAGGGTAAAATATAAAAGCTTTTATTAAAATTCAAACATTCATAATACATTTTTATTTATAGATAGCCTTTATTCCCAAAGCTCTTGGGACTTTGCAGACACATTACAATTCAACCTCAATTTATCTTCACAAGTATGTCACTAAAGTGTGTAAGGAGTAGGTATAACTCTATTATCTTCAGATTACAGATATAGAAATGAAAGCAGAGACAGATAAAGTGATTTATCTGTGGCCTCACTACACGTAAGTGGTTGAGCAGGGAACAAAGCCAGTCATGTAATAGATACCTCTCCTGTCAGATAAGGACATCAGCATCCCGTCCCAGCTAGGACCTGCCTTTTTCTGAATCCTTAGTACCAACTAATAGAAGGCTGGGAAGATGGGAGGTCCTATTCAGAGAAATAAAAATTAACAGTTCAGTCTCTGACAAATCATTGCTGATATGGTTGCTGTGGATTTGATGGCTGTGAGGTGAGCCAGAAGTTGAGGCTAGTCTAAAGGGCAGAGCAGTTTCTGGCCATTAGATGAACATCTGTGTGCCCTAAAGCCTGCTCTGCTGCACCTCCCACCATTCCTGCCTTTAGCCACCTTCAAGTCCAGCATGGCCGAGCAAGTCACACTGCAACTTCGGCTCAGCTGAATGGGTCCTGAACCCTAACCTAGCCCACCCACCAAATCAGCATCGCACTGCAGCCACTCTCTGTCTCTAAGGTAAAACTGGAGCATACATCACTCTGACACTGAGCCAAATTCTGAGGCAAGATTTTCACTTTGTTTTTCCACCAGTTATTTTCTTTCACAGGTCATTGTTCAGAAGAAAACAAAGGAAAGCTAGCATGAATATTTTCAGGAAAGGATAATAAATGAACACTTATTCATTATTTTTGTTTATAAAAATCTACTTTCCTTTCTTGAGAAAAATGAAATAAGATGGTAGAATAATTATAAAATTTGATGTTTAACAATAAATGGTTAAGATTACTTATTTTAGGTAAAGATACATAAAGATGTATAAAGCCTTAAGCCAAAGTCTTACTGCTTACGATTGTGACAAACTTGAATTTAGGTGAAAAAAACTGGATTCAAAAATGTATGATTGGCTTAGATACAAACTTCTCACTCTGATGCTTGAAGCAAACCAAAATAAAGCCCCCCCTCTATTTTCATAGTCTCCTTTTTTCTATTCCCCTAAGTAGACCTCTCAATATAATTAAATCATATTATTTCCTCTTCCAAAATATGTTTTACATTTTCTTTTATCTTTGTTAGAATGTTGCTACTGCTTAAAATGTACTTCCCTTCCATCCCAATTAATAATGATAAAAGATTTTATTCATCAGGAAGTTGTAACAACTCTAAATTTATATGTGTCTAATGCTATGACCTCAAAAAGAGTAGTTAATTTCAGAACTACAAAAAGAAATTTGTGAATCCACAATAAAAGAGGCAGATTTTAACACAACTCTTACTAACCAATAGAATAAAAAGACAAAAAAATCAGTAAGGATATAGAAGATTTGAATAACAGCATAGCAAACTTGTCCTTTTCTACTACATGCAGAATATAGTATTTATTAAAACTGGGTTCTCAAGAAGCTAAAAAAAGAATAGGAAATTAAATCACAAATTTAAACTAAGGAAATATTAAAGCTAAGAGCAGAAACTGGGTTCTGTCACATATTCTTGTGCTTTGGTTGTTGTTGTTCTGCTTTTAATAACTCTTTCAAAATATAAAAACCATTCTTAGCTCACTGGCCCAAACAAAAACAGGCCATGGGCCAGGTTGACCTGAGAACTATAGTTTGCTGACTCCTGCTTTAGATCATACAGACATTAAAATGATCGTAACAAGATATTACAGGCCGGACACAGTGGCTCATGCCTGTAATCCCAGCACTTTGGGAGGCCAAGGCAGGAGGATTACTTGAACACGAGTTCAAGACCAGCCTGGGCAGCATAGTGAGACTCATCTCTACAAAAGAAGAAAGAATATATTATTTTTAAAATTTCATGTCAATAAATTTTAAAATTTAGATGACATGGCTGGGCACGGTGGCTAACGCCCAAAATCCAGCACTTTGGGAGGCCGAAGCGGGCAGATCACTTGAGGCCAGGAGTTTGAAACCAGCCTGGGCAACCTGGCAAAACCCCGTCTCTACTAAAAATACAAAAATTAGCTGGGCATGGTGGTGCACACCTGTAATCCCAGCTAGTTGGGAGGCTGAGGCACAAGAATCGCTTGAACCCGGGGGGCAAAGATCATGCCACTGCACGCCAGCCTGGGCAACAGAGTGAGACTCTGTCTCAAAAATAAATAAATAAAATAAAATTTAGATGACATGGACAAAGCACAAGCTACCAAAACTAAGACAAGAATAAAAAGTCTAAATGGCCTGTTAAAGATACTGGATTCTCAATTTAATTCCTTCCCACAGAGAAAATGACAGGCCCAGATGGTTTGCTGGTAAATTCTACCAAACGTTTAAACAGACTTTTCTAGAGAACAGCAAATGAGGCACTATTTCTCTTTATTTTTGAAGTTATTATGTTAATGTTGATATCAAACCATGACAAAAACGCTTTAAGAAAGAAAAAGTCTGAGTCAATATCACTCAGACCACAAATTGAAAAAATCCTAAACAAAATTCTGACATCAAATTTAACAAAATATAAAAATCTGAGTTCATTCCAAAAGTGCGAGATTGGTCAAAGATTTAAAAATCAGTCAGTGCAATTTATCACATTAGTGGAAAAGAGAAAATTCATATGATCATTTAAATAAATAGAGAAAATACTATGATAAAATTCAAAATCTATTCATTATAAAAATTCTCATCAAACTAGGAATAGAAGGTAATTTTCTTATTTTGTTAAAGAGTGTGAAAAGGAAAGATACAGCAAGCGTTATTCTTAGCGGTGAAACGGTGTAAGCTATCTGCTGAGATCTGGAAAAAGATGGGTATGTCTGTCGTTACCACTTCCTTTCAACATTGGAAGAAGGTAGCCACCAGAACAGAAAGGGAGCCCAGCTAATACAGAAAAACAAAAGGGAAAGAAAATGAGGAATGGGGAATGAGGGGAAAGACTGGAAAGAAAGAAATAAGAAATAAAACCCAGGTGATACGTGCGTGTGTTCACAGAAGTGCCAAAAGAATGACAGAAAATTAGCATTAACAAGACAGTTCATCAAAATTGCTACACAAGTAAATAAATGCATTCCTTTTCCTACTTCAGGTCAGGAAGAATATTCTCCTGTTATATTCTAGAAGCTCCAGAGGCTCCTAAATACATTACTTTATGCCAACAATAAACAGAAAATAAAATTTTTAAATGATACTATTTATTATAAACCAAAAATGTTAAATTATTAAATATTAAATCTAACAAAAGACATATAAGACCACTATACAGAAAACTATGAAACATTGAGAGACATTAAAGACTAAAACAAAAGGAGAGACATACCATGTTCATGAGTTTGAAGACTCAATAATGTAATGTCAATTTTCTTCAAACTGCTGTATAGAGTCAGCACAATCCCAGCTAAAATCTTAACCCATTTTTAAATTTGTTTTATATATGTGTGTTTATATATATTATGTGTGTGTTTATATTTATGTGTTTGTATATTTGTCTTGTTGTTGTTTTCATGGAATTGGAAAAGCTGGTCCTAAAATGAAAATGCATCAAAATGCAATTGGACCAGTCCGGTTCCAAAATGGAAATATATGGAAATGCAATAGACTCAGAATAGTGAGGATACTCTTGAAGAAGAACATGATGCAAGGACTTACTCTACAGGACATTGATACACCCTACATGTAAAAATAATTAACACAATATGGTATTGATTAAAGGACAGACAATAAAACAATGAAATGAAAACAAAATTCCAGAAATAGACCTGTTCATATCTAGATCCTGAATTACAATTAACATGGCACCTCAGAACAGTAGGGAAAGCATAACTTTACAATAAATGTTGCTGACAACATTGGAAATCCCCACAGGTGAAAAAAAAAATGGACTCTAAACTTAATCACATGCCATTCAGAGAAAACAATGCCAGAGAGATCGCAAATTTAAGTGTGAAAAAACAAAATTCTGAAGCTTCTAGAAGATGTTAGTAGAATTTCTTCATGACCTAGATAGAATTGGAAAAGACTTCATAAACAGGTCACCAAAAGCAAAATCATAAAAAGAAAGACTAATTAAAGTTACTATATCAAGTTTATTGAGACAACAATAAGAGAGTAAAAAGTAAGCCATGAGTAGGAGACAATATTTTTAATATATATAAACAATTCTACAAACCAATAATAATAATAAAGGTGAACAACCAAATAGAAAAATGTGCAAGAGATTTGAACAGCCAACTCACAAAAGATGATATCCAAATAGTCAATGAATGTATGAACATGTGAAAGGTACTAAACTCATTGGTTAATGTAAACTCAGGCAAAATGTAAACTAAAAGTAGATAAAGTACCACTACAAACCTATCAGTGTGGCCAAAACTTAAGACTGAAAATACCAATCATTGAGGAATTCACTATTGTTTAGCATATAAAATTAGTGCAATCTGCTTAGCAGAGTTTGGCAGTATCTAAGGATTGAATACAAGCACACTGTAGATCTAGCACTTCCCCTCCTAGGAACAGATATAACAGAAATGTGTACATATGTGCACCAAGCGCCGTGTAGAAGCACATTCTTAGCAGTATTATTTGTTTTTGCCTCAGACTAAAAATACCCAAATGCCCATTAACAGTAAAATTGATAAATGAATTGTAGGTGTAATTCTATAATGGAAGATTAAAAAATACTGAAAAATAAAAATTACAGTTAAAATAAAATCCTGGGTAAATTTCACAAATATGTTGAGCAAAAGAAACCAGCCATGAAAGCATTTATATTGTGTAATTTCTCACTATACAATTCAAAACAGACAAAACTAAACTATAGAGTTTAGCAACACATGCCTAGAGATAAATCTATAAAGCAAGCCAGAAGGTGATTACAATAATAGCCAAGGGAAGATGAAGGGAATGTAAGTTGGATTTCTGGGGTGCTGGCAGGATGTTTTACTTTTATTTTAGATTTGGGGGTACATGTGAAGGTTTGTTACATAGGTAAACACATGTTGTGAGGGTTTGTTGTACATATTATTTCATCACCCAGGTATTAAGCTCAGTACCCAATAGTGATCTTTTCTGCTCCTCTCCCTCCTTTCACCCTCCTCCCTCAAGTAGACCCCAGTGTCTATTGTTTTCTTCTTTGTGTTCATGAGTTCTTATCATTTAGCTTCCACTTATAAGTGAGAACATGTGGTATTTGGTTTTCTGTGTCTGTGTTAGTTTGCTAGGGTAATAGCCTCCATCTCCACCCATCTTCCCACAAAACACATGATCTTGTTCTTTTTTTGTTTCTTTTTTGAGACGGAGTCTTGCTTTGTCACCCAGGCTAGAGTGCAGTGGCGCGATCTTGGCCCACTGCAACCTCCACTTCCAGGTTCAGGCAATTCTCCTGCCTCAGCCTCCCAAGTAGCCGGGACTACAGGGGTGCACCACCATGCCCAGCTAATTTTTGTATTTCTAGTAGAGATGGGGTTTCACTATGTTGGCCAGGATGGTCTCGATCTCTTGACCTCATGATTTGCCTGCCTCAACCTCCCAAAGTGAATCTTGTTCTTTTTTATGGCTGCATAGTATTCCATGGTGTACATGTACCACATTTTTCTTTATCCAATCTGTCATTGATGGGCATTTAGATTGAGTCCATGTCTTTCCTATTGTGAATAGTGCAGTGCTGCAATGAAGATTTTATTTCTTGATCTGGGTGGTGGTTACATGCCTTATGATAAATTATTAGACCACACATTTTTTTTTTTTTCAGACGGAGTCTCACTCTGTCGCCCATGCTGGAGTGCAGTGGTGTGATCTCAGCTCACTGCAACCTCTGCCTCCCGGGTTCAAGTGATTCTCCTGCCTCAGCCTTCCGAGTAGCTAGGATTACAGGCATCTGCCACCACTCCCAGCTAATTTTTGTATTTTTAGTAGAGGCGGGGTTTCACCATGTTGGCCAGGCTGGTCTCAAACTCCTGACCTCAAATGATCTACCCACCTTGGCCTCCCAAAAAGTGCTGGGATTATAGGCATGAGCCACTGCACTCGGCCTGTATATGTTTTAATTGCAAAATTTAAAACCTTTTAAAAAAACCTTCCACATGAACCTGTTGGTGGTATCCAGTGACACTGCTACTTGCAGCAAATGGCCTGTTAAATTCAGCCCTGGCCTTTGCATTGTGCTTTCAGTAATCATATATGAAAGCGCAACACAGCAATTCTTACTGAAGCTATCATCTCACTATTTAAATGAAAGACTTTAGAATTCTTCTTTTTATGCAAAGTGAATTGTAAGGATTTTCAGAAGAGAAAGAACAGCAAACATTTCAAACCACATGTAGTTTTAATTAAAACTCTCCTAGTAGGAAAAAAAAAAAAAAAAAAGTTATCATCAGCTGCTGTATGTACCCTCTAGGACCTCCGTAGGAGTGCTCTGCTTTCCTTAGGAGAATTGTCAATATGCACACACACTTGAAACAGATGAGAGACTTAGCAGCAAAGATCCTCACCGTGTGTGGTAGCCCATCACAGGAAGGAGCAATGGAGCCCAGTGAGTTCTCTCTTCACCATGGAGCTGCCTGCCACCCAAGACAAGCATTTAACGTGTTGGCTCTGGCAACCCTCACTTCGTCATTCCAATTAAGCTATTAAAATTAATGCAGAAGTCCTAGCTACTCGGGAGGCTAAGGAGGAAGAAGCATTTAGCCCAGGAGTTCAAGACCATCGTGGGCAACTTAGAGAGGCCATGTCTCTACAAAAAAAAAAAAAAAAAAAAAAAAAAGTTTTTTTAATTAGCCAGGAGTGATGATAAATTATTAGGCCACTACAGGCCTGTAGTCTGAGCTATTGGAGAGGCTGAGGCAGGAGGATCACTTGAGCCCAGGAGTTTGCGGCAGTAAGCTATGATAGTGCCACTGCACTCCAGTCTGGGTGACAGAGTAAGATGCAGTCTCTAAATAAATAAATAAATAGAAGTACTTAAAGCTAAAGTGTTATGGTAGATGTTCTTATAGGGGTCAGAATTTTGTACCCTGACTTCTTAGCAAGATGCTTTTCCACTTTGTTAACCTCAAAAAGAAAAAAGTCTAAAGGTCACACCTATATTCTGTTGCTTCATTGATTTCTTCAGTTTCTATTCCACTAGATGAATGTTTACCCTCTCAATATTTTTTTAAAATTTCTATTTGATATGAGAGAGTAAAAGTTTACACTTTAAAATCCTCTCCACTCACCTTCACCCTCCCCCAACCAAACCTCAGCTTTTCCTGGACCAAAATCTCAACTAGTGTCCATAGACATGGATACATACCTAGAGCAAAATAAATCAAATGGGAATTTTAATGCACTCAATACAGTTGAGCTAAAAGTCACTTATTTTATGAAGAAAAGATAACAACCTTTCTTATGCTAGAGCACACTCGCTTCTTGAACAAAGTTCAGTGGTTAAAGCTGGTGGGGAAAGGACCTATTTCTGATGACAGAAAAATAAATTCCAGGTTAAATACTACAGAAATATCTTACTGTTTTTCAGACTGGAGCAACCTCCTGAGGGAAACAGTTTGAAGTGACATCATTTGAGACATTTAAATTATAGTGGATAAAGTACTCAAACCCACCACGAAGAAACACTCTTTGTAGAACTCATGGGAAAATTACTGGGATTTATAATAGGCCTTTTCTATGAGGAGGTAAGCCTATGAGGCAGACCCGCTATTGAATAAATGTTATTTTAAACGGAGTGTGGCTGTATTGTAACTCAGTTCCTCCTTCTATGGAGAAGAGCATGAATGGGTAGGTTAGCCAAAAAATTAATAGGTTTTTTCTTTTTAAAGCAGTAGATTTCTTCACAAAGCCTACCTAATTATGTGAGTTTTTCCTCAAGAATGACATGCTTCAATGCTCATTTTCTTTCAACTATTTTTTTAAATGTTATCTACCCCAGGACTTCCAACCCCCTTTCTCTAACAAATCAGCATATAGCAGAGACGTTCTGAACTAACACAGCTTTGAATGTCAAATGTTTAAATTTGAATGTTCTGCCTTTTTGATACAATGAATTTAACAGTGACCCTCCAAGGATTTTCCACTTCCAGTCTGACCCAGCACAGCCCTCATTAAGCATGTAGCACTCCACAAAGAGTAAATCATTTATTTGGAATCAGCCCTTATGAGCTAGAAAAAGTACCTTTCAGAAAGCCCTCATTTCAAAGGACAATTGCCATATTCTGTAAGCCTATTGATTTTTCTTCATTGTTGGAATGAAGAATGTAAACAGAATTGCATATTTACTCATTGCCTTTTCTGATACCTTTGCTCTGAGAGCTCAACACTTCTGTCCCACGTGTATGAAAGGCTGCTATTTCCAGAGCTGGTCCGTGTGAGATGATTAAAGAATGGCCAGACAAAATTCTGATTAATGCTCCACTATTAAGATTTGCCTTTACTTCAAGAGCTTTTTATAAGTTCACAGTTTTGACCCCACAAACTTTCTCCCCCCACCCCCTTGGTAATTGCTAAAGTTTGACAGCCACTGTGTTTGCTGCCTGTAACATATGGCTAATTGAATCAGAGTTGGGGAAAGAACCAGTAGATTCCTAATTATGATCCACTCCACAGATCTGAAGCCTGAATAAGCAGGAAACAAGGAAAATGCTGCAGAGCCTAGAAAACCTATTATAGCAGTGATTGTAGCAGGATGCAAACATTTCTAAAACTGCCTAAATATCATTTATTTATAGTTTGCTTTCTGTCTTTTGATTACACAAAGCAAAGAAAGATTAGAGAGAAACTTGCTTTTATCTATGTGATTTTTGCACGTCTGGACACTGGACACCTCATATTCTCATAATCATATTTCAGTAGACATTTGCATTTCTAATAAGGCAAACACGCTGGATTTTCATCTTATAGGTTCTTCTCCATCCTCAACACTCCAGTTATGAAGACATATGTATATATTTTTAAATGAGTGTTTCCATTTCAAATGAATTTTTCTACAGCAGTTAATGGTAACATACGTCCTCTGAATTGCTTCCCCCGGGGTGAAGAGTAAGACAATACATGAAATATTCATCGAATATTGCTGCTGAACATTTAACTAACAATGCAAGGCACATTACTAGGTGTCAGAAGGGTAGTCACACGATAAAACACAGCTTTTCCGTTTGTTTTCAGTGCTTGGGGAAGTAAGCAAGATGAACAATAGCAGTATAATGTGAGATAGGTCATGGTCTCTACATAAGGAATATATTATTTGATTAATGCCTTCCACTAGACTATAAATGCTATAAATGAGACCTAGCACAGTGACACATAATAGGTTTCAAGAAATATTAATTATGAATGAATAAAGGAAGGAGGGAATATAATATACAGTTGTATTGGACTTTCGAGAGAAATCACTTCTGATTATGGGATTCTAGAGAGACTTTCTTAAGAAAGATTTTGGTTTAAGTCTTAAACTAATGGATAAGCTTATAGTAGGTATGACGTGGGTCACTCTACTGAAGCACAGGCAAAAAAGTAAGATACAGGATATATTTGGGTGGCACAATTAATCTAGTTTGTTTGAGAAAGTCATCTATAATACTTGACATTTTTTCAGCATGTTATAAATTTTATAAAGATACATGAAAAAGAGTAGGGGGAGACAGACCTAGAAAGGTATATTGGGAACAGATTTTGGATAACCTTGATTACAGGTTAATGATCATGACAAAAAGCGGTGATCCATCAATGTCTGTGGGTTAATTCAAATTGTAACCATTTATTCATAACAGGAAATGTTCTCTTCTCTGAAGTCTTTCAAGCAAGAACTCATGTACTGAAATTAACATATTACAGTAGTAAAGATAAAGTAATGGCTGTCCCTGGAATCCATTCTCAGGATCAACTTGGAAGGTAGTAGAGCTGGATAATTCCACTGAGAATTGACATCCGTATTAGAAACTTCAGTCCATCTCCCTTTTTCCTTTTGGCAGCTTGCCAGCTGTAACTAAAAATAACTCCAAACTTTAATTTAAGGGATGATATCTATGGTGTCTTTGTTAACAATCATATTTTTATTGTAAGAACTTAGAAGAAGAAATAAAATATCTCATTGAAAGGCTAGGTAGTGATAAGAATGTAGTTTCTTTGGAATTTGTGGCAAAGACTATCAATTGTTTACACCAACAGCTGTTCTTCTCTAATAGTGTACTAACATTATAAAATCCATTATTTTTTACAGCAAATGTAGATACCTGGAGAATTCCAAGAATACAGTCTAAGTTTCTAACTTTCCTTGCTAGTGTAATTACGTGAATAATTTCTGGCCAATAAGATGTAAGCGAAAGAATTGTGTGCAACTTCTGGGAAGAGAAGAGATGTGACTTCCTTCATCTTGTTGTTCACCTTGCTGTCTGGAATATGAACTTGATGGCTGGAACTTGATCAGCCTTCTTGGATCAGGAGGCGGCCTGGGAATAGGAATAGAGCTGAAGAGAAGCCGCTGCATTCTTGAACATTATAAAGATGCCATGCCATTTTAGCTTGCTTTCCTGTGGACGTCATTTATATGTATGAAATAAAATTTTATATTGTTTAAGCTCCTGTTATTGTGGGTTTTCTCTCACTTGCA
This sequence comes from Pongo abelii, assembly GCF_028885655.2. Taxonomy (NCBI): domain Eukaryota; kingdom Metazoa; phylum Chordata; class Mammalia; order Primates; family Hominidae; genus Pongo; species Pongo abelii. Next base: position 19,797,137 of record NC_071995.2, read on the forward strand.
ACTAAATACAAACATATAATTTGAAATGTTAAGAAATTAAAGAATTTTTAGGAATAATAGCAATATATAAACATCTCACAGTAAATTAGATTGTTGCTAAGGAAATGTTCATTCTTCCCCTCTCCATAGAAGGAACACACTTCCCTACTGATGGATTTAGCCATGTGACTTCCTTTAACCAATAAGATGTTAGCATACATGATGAGAGCCAAGGCTAGAATGTCTGTGTGATTGAGTTTGCCTCCTTCACTCCTTCCTATTGCTATGAAAAGAGCTTCTGCTGGATAGCTATTACTTTGTAGACCAAGTCCCAAAAGGAATATTCATGAAGGAGACTCAAGCCCAACCCTCAGCCAGAGCTTGAAGAAGCTGAACTAGAACTGACACACAAATGAATGAACAAGAAATAAATACTTATGGTTTTATGGCACTAGATTTTGTGATTGTTTGTCATCCAGCATTAGCTGACTAATGTACATTCTCTACAGAGTCTGTTTAAATTTGTCAGGATTTTAGGCATTGAGAACTACAGGCTATGGTTTTCAACCCAAAAATCATCACTACAATTGACTATAGCATTAAACCAGCAGATTACCAACATTTTAGTACCACTAAAGTGACTTAAAGATACGAATGCTTGGCTGGGCACGGTGGCTCATGCCTGTAACCCTAGCACTTTGGGAGGCCAAGGCAGGTGGATCACCTGATGTCAGGAGTTCGAGACCAGCCTGGCCAACATGGCGAAATCCTGTCTGTACTAAAAATACAAAGATTAGCCAGGCATGGTGGCATGTGCCTGTAGCCTCAGGAGGCTGAGGCAGGAGAATGACTTGAACCTGGGAGGCGGAGGTTGCAGTGAGCTGAGATCACTCCACTGTACTCCAGCCTGGACAACAGAGCAAGACTCTGTCTTAAAAAAAAAAAAAATTACAAATGCTTAATTCATATTTACACTACAATATGACTCTATGTAATTAAGATCAAAAGCCAAGTTATTTCTATGCCCAGTGGCTTTTACAGTTTTAAATAGAACTCATAGACTCAATTTGTCTGGAAATGTGACAGTATCACAACCAACTGCCTTTGCCATGAGTACCAGAGCATTTGAAGTTTTCCTTTTATGTTGATAAACTGAAGGAAAGTAATTTCCTTACACCATTTATTCTTGATCGCTCTCATTCTTTGCAACTGACATGCTAATCATTCCTGTTGAGGACATTAATAAATGACAATGAAAGAGGTACAAATAATTGCAAGACAGGCAATCCTCAAGAGGTTTTTTGGTTTTTTGTTTAATTATTTTGCCCAAAAAACTCTCCAGCGTTAGAATCTAATATTTTAAATTCTCTTTTGGGGCTATTTGCTTAGATACCTGAGAAAGCTGTCATCTCCTAATCTTCCTAAATAAAACTCTTCTTTATTTGTTCAATTCTCCTTCTACTTCTCCTCCAGCCCCATCACTGCACGCATGTAGACACATTTTTCCTCTAGTTGGTTTTGCTTGCTAACAGTGGCCCCAGACACTTGGCTGTGGACCCACAGGGCTAACAGGTGTCCATAGACCACTCCATGAGCTCATCCTTTGTTAGCTGCATGCTTGGGCTTCTTGGGCTTTTCTGTAGTCTTTGACTTGTCACCCATGTAACAGATTCACTAGACTCTCCATCACTCTCATTACCCCTTCCAAAAACTTCCAAACCTCCAAAAACTTCCAAAACCCCTTCCAAAAACTTCCAAAACTTCACTTCACCACATTCTTTCTTTTTACTTTTCTTTCTTTCTTTTTTTTTTTTTTTTTTTTTAAGATAGAGTCTGGCTCTGTCGCCCAGGCTGGAGCACAGTGGCACGATCTCGGCTCACTGCAACCTCCGCCTCCCAGGTTCCAGCAATTCTCCTGCCTCAGCCTCCTGAGTAGCTGGGATTACAGGCGCACGCTGCCACACTCGGATAATTTTTTGTATTTTAGTAGAGATGGGGTTTCACCATGTTGCCCAGGCTGGTCTTGAACTCCTGAGCTCAGGCAATCCACTCGCCTCAGCCTCCCAAAGTGCTAGGATTACAGATGCGAGCCACCGTGCCCGGCTGTTCTTTCTTTTTTCTATAATAAATCCAAGCTCCTTCCCTTTTCTATAATATATCTCTTGTTTCAGTAATACTTATAATGGCTCTTGATTCCCTAACCAAACCATTTGTTTTTATGCCCTTTACTTTCCACGATATCCTGTTCTCCTCCCAAAACCACACCATTCACTACTGCCAAATAGTACTCAAAAGCAGACCCTTCTGAGCTTTTGTGCATAAAAAGGCATATAACATGCCAGGCTCAGTGGCTCATGCCTGTAATTCCAGCATTTTGGGAGGCAAATGCAAGAGGATCTCTTGAGCCCAGGAGTTAAAGACCAGCCTGGGCAATCTAGTGAGACCCCATCACTACAAAAAGCTTAAAAATTAGCCAAGTGTAGTGGTATAAGCCTATAGTCCCAGCTACTTAAAAGGCTGAGGCTGAGGCTTGAACCCAGGGGATTGAGGCTGCAGTGGGCTATGATCACATCACTGCACTCCAGCCTGGCCAATAAAGCAAGACCCTGTCTAAAAAAAAAAAAAAAAAAAAAAAAAAAGGAAGGCATATAACAGCAGAGAAAGAAGTCGTCTTGGGTTTTTTGTCTCAGTAGCCTAAACCCACAGTTTGCTAAGTGCTTTCATGAACAGGCGTGTTGTGAGATATGTAAATTTTTGAATTATCGGACACCACACAAACTACCACTATTAAGTTTTTGAACCTATTTAATAAACGAAATGTTAGGATCTTAGCATTTTGTTTGTTTCCTTGCTGTTTCTTTCTTTCTTTGCTTTAGTTTAAGGATTCTATGAAAAAAATGGCATAGTAAGGACACTATGAGACTGGAAAGGCAGGGAACCTCTGTAGAATAGTAAGGACTCATGGCATAGAAAAAATTTAGGAGAAAACATAGAGTAAGAGCAAGGCTTGCCCTTCACTTACACCCCTGACTATCACAAGATTCCTTGGCATGGAGAGATGGAGAAAACAAAGGGAGGAATGAGTGGACCCAGAAGAGAGTAACCCAGTACTCTTTTCCTAGAGCCCAACTCCTTTGACATAAAAAAAACAAAAACAAAAAACCAGTATATCTATGAAACAAACGTGCATGCTCTGCACATGTAACCATGAACTTAAAGTATAATAATAATTAAAAAAAAACCCGGAAAAATATGTGGGATCTTAGAGCAAAGGAGACTTGAGCCCTATTTTCTGAGTAGCTTCTTAGAAATTGGCAAGAGAGGGTCTTAACAGCCTCCTCAGAGCTTTACAAATATCAGCAAGACATGGGAGTGGAATGTGACTCCCAAGAGCCCTAGAAAGGCATGAAAGCTGAGAGCCCAGAGGATTTCATTCAGACAGGAATGAAGAATGCACCCATGACAATGTACACTGTCTTGGTCAGCTTTGGCTGCCATAACAAAATACCATAGACTGGATGGCTTAAATAATAAGAATTTATTTCTCACAGTTCTGGAGCCTTGAAGTCCAATATCAAGGTGCCAGCAGGGTCAGTATCCGGTGAGGGCTCTCTTCTTGGGTTGCTAATGGCCACCTTCTTACTACATCTTCACATGGTGGAGAGAGAAAGAGAGTGAGCTCCAGTTTCTCTTATTCTTCTTGTAAGGACATTAACCCATCATGGGGCCCACTCTCATAACGTCATCTAAATCTAATTACCTCCCAAAGGCTCCACCTCTAAATACCATCACATTGGGTTAGGGCTTCAGCATAAGAATTTGAGGATAACACAAACATTCAATTCATAACATACATGGACAAGACGGGACAATGGGTATCTAGAGATGCATGTGTGATCAAATGTCTTCTTCAGCTGTGAAGGCTTAGAACTAAGTAAGCATGCCAGGTCTTTAAAGCAATCCAAGGAAAGGGAGGTAAAAGAAATGGGGAAACTGACCACAATTAAGTTTCCGCCATGCTGGAGTAGTGGGTGTTCAAATAGAAATTAAATTGGGTTATTGAAAAATAAACATACATTTCTTACATAATTTCTTCTGTGGACTGAGATTTAAATGAGCCATAAATGCTCATAAAATGGAAGTGATTTTACCACTATTGGGGCAAGTGCCATTTTCAAATGATTCTGCTTTCCTTTCTAAGACAAATGCCATGTCTAAGCACAAAGAAAAATGTTTTTGATACCCTTGATAGATTGTGACTCAAAATTCACTATGCCCACTGCAACACGTTTTGTTAATATTAGAGCTAGAAGGAAACACTAAGAATATTTGTTTGGTGGTTTTCAAGATTTTTAAGCTCAAATACCATTTCCCAAATAGAATATTCCAAATAGAATATTATTAGAGACCCCAAGGTATAAAATGGATTAAAAGTGGTATAACGTTAGCAAAATTTTACCCTTAATTCAAATGTATAATACGTATTAATTATACAAGTGATCAATGATAATACAGCTGTTTTATAAATGCAAAGAAATTGAAAATTGGAAGTTATTAATGTGAACTATAGTCTTAAATTAGACATGTAGTCTTAAACCAGACAGGATGCCCAGTTTATTTCTGTATTTTGTATTCTCCATTTCTGTTGCCTGATTCACAAGATAAATAGTTGGAAGTGGTAATAATTTTCTAATAGCTTACCTTGTTGTCTCAGATTACTCTTCAGTGTTCTAATTATCTATTACAATGTAACAAACCACCTTAAAACTTAGTGGCTTAAAATGACAGTTTCTGAAATTCAGGAATTGAGGCAAAATCTGGCTGGTTGATTCTTTTGGTCAACGTAGCTGTTAACTGGAGTCACTCTTCGGTGGTACTCAACTGACAGATGACCTGGTCTGGGGCGGTCAACATGACCATACTCACATGCCTGACGCTTTAGTGGGCACAGGGAGTAGGTAGGCTCAGCTAGGCCTGTGTCCCTCTCCATACAGACTCAGAGCCTCTCCATGAGGTCATTCCAGCAGGGACTAAACTTTCTTGCATGGTGGCTCAGGGGTCCAAGAGTGGATGTTTCAGGAGGCGTAGGCAGAAGCTGCAAGTCTTCTTATAACCTAGCTTCAGAAACTCCAAAGATACTTTTCAACATATTCCATTACTTAAACAAGTCACTAAGGCCTGTCTAGATTCAGGTATTCCTGGAGTTGAGCAAATCGATGGTGGCCCGCTTAAAGACAAGTTAACACATCTGAGGAAAGCAAAAAAGGCATTTGAAAGAAAAATGACATTTCGATATTTAATAAGTAATATTATCCACAAACATTAATTTATGTGTTCAGTGTGGAGATAATCAGTAAACAGATTCTTCGGGCTGCCATTGTTTGGTGGAAAAATAATTCTCAAACATATATTATTAAATTATGGCATGTTAAGTGATTGCTTTTCTAAAATCCCATATGCCTGAGGAATCATTTTGTCAGATATTTTCTGAAATTTTCAAAAAAATGAGATTTATGTTAGTTTGTATATTGAGTCTAAAGTTTGTTTTCATTTCTTTGCTGGCACTTTAATTTATAGCTGTAACTCATTTTGGACCTTGAATTCCAAACAAACATAAGCTTGTTCAGGTTCTAGAACTTAGTGCCCATATCACTACAAATTATCCTGAAAAGCCTATGATTGAAAGTTTAAGCTTTAATAAAATTGAAATTTGTATGGCATTATCTAATACTGTGTGCAAAGATGTTAGAATCTTTATAATTGCTAGTGCTTGTCTTATACCTCACATTATGACTAATTAAATATATCTTGGCAACAACTTTTCCATAAGCCACCAATCCTTTGGTGCTTTTCCCCTCTACCACTGCTCTTACACAATCATTGAAGACATTCCTACATTAGTAGTATTTGCAAACTGATTTTAACTGTTATCATTGCTTTCTGGTTACTATGAGTCATCTGTTTAACAGATCTTCTTCATATCTGCATACCGTAATATACCATAAACTAAGCAAAAATAAAAAGCATTTGCAGTACCATCAGTTGCAGTATCATTGGTTGTGCATAAGAAGGCATATAACATGCCAGGCTCAGTGGCTCATGCCTGATGTAAAGATTTCATATCATCTCAGCTTTCTAACCAGGACATCAAGTTCTTTAGATGCATTCTTAAATCCTCTTTAGAATATGTTATCAGACAATGTTACTGACCTGCACCCATATTTGTTACTATGTCATATCAGTTGTCTATTGCTGTATAAGAATCCACCCCCAAAGATCAGTGACTTAAGAAGGCAACTTATTAATTTTAATAATTTTGTGGGTTAGCTGAGCTGCTCTTCTGCTAGTCTTGCCTGATATTACTCCTGTGTTTGCATTGATCAGGTGGTTTGCCTGGGGCCAGAGGATCTAAAATGGATTCACACATATGTCTTGGGCCTTGGTGCTGGCTGATAGCTAAGCCATTCTTTCTGCATGGTTTCTCATCATTCAGTAGCTAGGTGGCTTTACATGGTGATCAAAGCATTCCAAGAAGGAAAGGCAGGCGCTCCACTGACGGTCTAGTGTCTACACAGTGTAACTTCAGCAACATACTATTAGTCGCAGCAAATTACAAGGCAAGACCAGATTCAAGGAGTGGGAAAATAGACTCCACCTCTTGAAGGCAGGAGCTGCAAGATATTGATGAAAGAATCTGGAATCCTTATTTTTAGATTCACAAAATTTTATTTCAAAATGGTGTTATAACTTGCCATAGAACAGAAGTATCCTGCAAAGCAATCACATTGGAGATTTGGTCATTCTTCCTATCACAAAAGCAAATCCCAAAAGTAAATAATGCTTTCTTAAAAATAATAAGAAGAAGAAGAAGAAAAGAAAAATACAAAAAAAAAAAATTACTACGCCTTTACATTTTCATTTTTTTCCTGATACTTTAATCTGTAGCTGTAATCCACTGGGACCCTCAATTGCCAAACAAAAGTAAACTTGCATCCCAGTGACTTTGAAGAGAATTTTCTGCATATGGCTTTCATTTTGCGTACCCCTGTCAGTTCGCTCGATAAAATTTAAAGACACATTTAGTACTTTACAGTATGACTTGTTTTATCCTGGGCTTGATCAATACAGCGTGTCTCTCTTAAAGTGTAAGCCTGATCGATATTACAATTTCCATCTTCACATTTGCTTTTTAAATGTCCTGCTTTTAACCAGCAATCCAATCCATTTGTAGTTGCAGAGGTAATTGTTCTACCTCATCTAAAAATATATATATATATATACATACACACATAAAAGCTAAACACAAAGCATCAAAACATGTTAACAACTTTATTACAAAGATAAAGTAGCAATCATACAAAACAAAAAGTAACCATTTAAATATACTGCCATATGCATTCTCAAGAGGAGACACAGAAATTGGTTACTTAGGGCAATATCACTGATGATTATGTAGTGAACAAAAGCAGGCCAGTTAGATGTGTGTTTGTCTTGCTTGTCATTTCTTTGGTGACAGACCGTGCATTCATTTGTATAGTTTCCTGTGAATGGGCAGAGGCAGGAGGATCACTTGAGCCTGGGAGGCAGAGGTTGCATTGAGCTGAGATTGCACCACTGCACTCCAGCCTGGGTGACAGAGTGAGACCCTGTCTCAAAAAATAAATAAATAAATAATCAAACAGTAATCTTGTTCTTATAATATACACCTCCTAGAACTAAAAATAACTGAATTTTCCTATCAAGTTTGTGCACGCATACACGCACACATATAATCTCACAGAATAACATGAAATACTACAAAGAGAATGCATTGCCATTAACATTCCCTTCAGCCAACATGGAGCAAATCTTCCTCTTGGTGCCTTTAGCAGCTTTAAGTTCTTAAGTTAAATAAATCACGGTGAAGAACTCTTGCTGACATAAATTTTCAAAGTCTATTTTGATTTTAGGGCTCTGACTCTCACCAAACTACTTACTGATTTAATTTCTCAGGTACAATATCATGTAGATATAATCAAGATCTAGTCTTCCCAATTTTCAAAAAGGACAATCTCCTACTCCTTCAAAACTATAAAATTATTACTTCCCTGGGCATACTTTGAAAACTTTATGCCAAAGACTGAAGAAGAGACAATATCTAGTGTTGAGGAGATTTCAGGAAACCAGGTATTGTAAGTTGTTACAATAGTTCTGGAGGGCAACTTGGCAATAAGTAAAAAATAGGTTTTTTATTTTTATTTTTTCTTTATTTTATTTTTATTTTTATTTCTTTTTGAAATGGAGTCTTGCTCTGTCACCCAGGCTGGAGTGCAGTGGCACGATCTCGGCTCACTGCAAGCTCTGCCTCCCGGGTTCACACCATTCTCCTGCCTCAGCCTCCCGAGTAGCTGGGACTACAGGCGCCCACCACCACGCCCGGCTAATTTTTTGTATTTTTAGTAGAGACAGGGTTTCACCATTTTGGCCAGGATGGTCTCGATCTCCTGACCTCGTGATCCGCCCTCCTCGGCCTCCCAAAGTGCTGGGATTGCAGGCGTGAGCCACCGCACCCGGCTAAAATATGTTTTTTAAATCGTCCAGTTCCTTCAATTGAGCAATTTCACTTCTAGCAATTTAGCTTAAAGAAACAATCTTCCTGTGTATATACATTTTACTAGAAATCACAGTATTTTTTAATATCACCAAATTGGCAACCATCTAAATGTCCAAGCATGTAAAACTGGTTAAATAAACTGTATTACGTCCATACACGAACCAGTAGAAGAACATAGTGACTAAAATCTCAGTATTCGTAGCAACCTAAATTTGGGTTCAAGTCACATACTACCTATGAGACAGTGAGAAAGTTATTTAAATTTTCTAAGCCTCCGCTTCCTCATGTTAAAATAACCTTCCAGAGTTATTGTGAAGATTAAACAAGTATTTTAAGTATTTATAGCTCTACTACACAGCAAGTGCTCAGTAGATCTTAGCAACTAATATTCTCGTTGATTTAATTGAGTTGTTTGGGAGCCATTAAAAATCATTTTATAAAAAAATCCTTAATCATATGGAGACTAAGGGTGGCAAAATAGTGTATTCATGATGATGTCAAATTTGTGCGTGCATTTATTCTTACAAAAAAAACCACTGGAAGATAATCATCAAAATGTTTAAAATGACAACCCCTAAATGCTCAAGTTCTGGATGATTTTAATTTTTTAAATTTTCTTCTTTTATATATAGTCAAAATTTTCCAGAATAACCAGTTTTTATTTTATATGCAAAAAAGAAGACACGATTTTTTAAACCACCTTTACACTAGTTTGCTACTTAAACTGTACACCAGGTTTTCTCAGTTGAGTTTTTCCATGAAGAGAAAGCAGACTTCAGGCTAAGCCAGTGTCTTTTTGTATTTTTTATTTTTTTGAAAGGGAGCCTCGCTCTGTCACCCAGGCTGGAGTGCAGTGGCGCGATCTCGGCTCACTGCAAGCTCCGCCTCCCGGGTTCCCGCCATTCTCCTGCCTCAGCCTCCCGAGTAGCCGGGACTACAGGCGCCCGCCACCACACCTGGCTAATTTTTTGTATTTTTAGTAGAGACAGGGTTTCACCGTGTTAGCTAGGATGGTCTCAATCTCCTGACCTCGTGATGCACCCGCCTCAGCCTCCCAAAGTGCTGGGATTACAGGCCTGAGCCACCGCGCCCGGCAGGTTAAGCCCTTGTCTTACTGAATGGAACTATTTTCCACCACCCAGGAGAGATTTTCCAGCCTCCACGTAAAACAAGTTGCAGCGCCTTTGTGCTTTTCATTACCTTTTGGATCTTTAGACAGAGCTAGCTTTGATACTCAGAAAACTAAAAGTTTAATAATTTAGTAAAATGTAAGTAGTCAAATAATCTCCAGGGGCATAAGACGAGGGTCTGTTCTGCCTTTCTCTATAATTTTTCCTGCTTTCTTAATAAGCACATGTTGCTTGCCTACTCCTGTGGTGAGGAGATGGGATGTTGGAGTTCAGAGATAAATAAGATATAGTTCTTACCGTCAAATGGCTCATCGTTTTAAAGAAATAGCATTTGTATAGCAATTTACAAAGCACTTTCTGTTTAATTCTTATAGCAACTCTGTAAAGGGTGGAATAGTATGACTATAGTGATGATCAATTTATAATTAAGATGCAAGAGACATAAGTAATTTATTCCATTACTGGTAAGCCTGGAACAGTGCTATTCCTTGCACTAAACTACCACTAAATTTATTAGTTAGGTATATATAACTGTTACACAAGTATCAGTCTCTGGTCTGTTAGAACCAGCCCAAAGAGCCACCTCTACCTAGTACATGTATGAGAACTAATCTACATTTACTGCTATAAGTTGTTGAGGGCATTATCTTCTGACTCATTATGAATGACACCAAATGCCATGTATTTTTTTTTCAAAATTTAGTAAGAAAGAAAGTTTTATTTTCTTCAAGGAAACTATGTGTTTCCTCCTTTCTAATAATAAAAATTATGCAATTGATCATATTTCCCTTGTTAATTTGGCTTCCCAAGAAGCTCAAAGCCAATAGAACCCATTGTATGGCTAGTAATAGTAGTTACACACTAAATATTTGGTGGACGAATGAAAGAATGGAAGATTGAATGAATCAGTAAAGCAACTTTGTTGGGCCTTATTATCTTCATAGATGTATTATTTTCTTTAATCCTTCCATTTCTGTTTATATTTTATTATGATTTTATGTATTCTTATTGTAATCAGCCTCAAATCTTCTGCAGAATAAGCCAGGAAATAAATAAATAAACAAATATCTAGGTGGGAGGAGGGTGAGGGATAAAAGACTACACATTGGGTACAGCGTACACTGCTTGGGTTGCGGGTGCACCAAAATCTCAGAAATCACCACTGAAGAACTTATTCATGTAACCAAACAACACCTATTCCCAAAAAACCTATTAAAATAAAAAATAAATTTTAAAAATAAAAATTTTAATTTTAATTTTAAAAAGAAACCTAATGCATATCTTGAATATTAAGATCTTTATCCAAGAATTCCAACACAAGATCCAACACTTCTTAAAGGCAGGGCAATCTCTGAGGGAATCTAGACATTCATACATACTGCTCCCATGAGGCAGTAAATCATCTATATAATTTAGGGGGATATAACTTAATGGGAAGGAAGAGGTGACCCTGTAGAAGCTTCTACACATTTCAAAGGCCCATTTAGGCCGGGCTTGCTGGCCCACAGCTGTAATTCCAGCACTTTGGGAGGTTGAGGTGGGCAGATCACTTGGGGTCAGGAGTTCAACACCATCCCGGCCAACATGGTAAAACCTCATGTCCACTAAAAATACAAACATTAGCCAGCCAGGTGTGGTGGAGCACCCCCCTAATCCTAGCTACTTGGAAGGCTGAGGCAGGAGAATTGCTTGCACCCAGGAGGCAGAGGTTGCAGTGAGCCAAGATCACGCCACTGCACTCCAGCCTGAGCGACAGAGTGAGACCCTGTCCCAAAAAAAAAAAGAGATGTACACATGATTGCAAGCCAGGCAATCCTCAAGAGGTTTCTTTCTTTCTTTCTTCTTTTTCAGTGATTTAATTATTTTGCCCAAAAAACTCTCTAGCCCTTAGAATCCAATGTTTTAAAATCTCTTTGGGGGCTATTTGCTTAGATACCCAAGAAGGCTGTCATCTCTTGATCTTCCTAATGAAACTCTTATTTGTTCACTTCTCCTCCTACTTCTCCCCCGGCACCATCACTGCATGCCCATAGACATTTTTCCTCTAGTTCGGTCTTGCTTGCTAACAGTGGCCCCAGACACTTGACTGTGGACCCACAGAACCAACAACTGTTCATAGGCTTCTCCATGAGCTCACCTTTGTTAGCTGCATGTTTGGCTTCTAAAGGCTCATTGACTTTAGCTTGAGAGGTCTCACAAAGCAGAAGAATGGATTTTCCCTTTAACTCTTCACAATCATGTGCCTCAGACAGCCCTTTGTGACTTTCTTCCTTTCTTTTGCTTTCATATATATATGAAAAAATTGCAATGGAACATGAGGTAGTGAAAATAAAGAATTACTTATCTAGGTTCCGGATCCTTCCAAGAACTCAACCAACGACCCCCTTCACAATAACCTTCACCATGCATGTATCAAGGCTTTACTATATCAGAGCCTTGATTCTGTACAACTTGGCTTTGTGCCATAGTCCCTCTCCACAAGGAGTGGAACTAATGTGGAAAATGCAAAGACAGATAGATACTTTCATTCAGTATTTAGAAGATATAGAGACAAGGTATTTGGGGGAAGTGACAGGAGGATTTCCCAGAGGAAGAGACCCCTGAGTTTATTTTAAAGGATGACTAGAAGTTAACCAGGTTGCAGTTGGAGCAGAGCATAAGTAAAGGTGCAGGTGAGAAACATTATACTGTGCATAGCAGGTATCTACCAGTATAACTGCACAGGTTGCTAGAATAGTGAGATTGCTAGTAGTCATTTCTTGAGCCCTTGAGTCTTCCTTGGACGCTCTGGCTGATCAACCCTCAAGGACTCCCATGTAGGAATTTAAGCCCCTTGTGGGCATCAAGCAGGACACAACATGTTTGGACTTGTGTTTTAGTTAGATAACTGGCCTCTCTGTGAAGGACCAATTTAAAAAGATAAAACTAGAAACAAGAGGAGGGATTGGAAGGCTTTTCAGAATTTCAGATCACAGAGGATGAAGGCCTGAATTAAGTCAGTGATGATAGACAAGAGGCGGGGACAAATTCAAGAAAAGTTTAGAAATTACAATCAGTAGCACTGGTGAGTGATGAGATAGAGAGACTAAGAAAGAGGTAGTCCAAGGTGATTCCCAAGCCCTTTGCATGGGTGACTGGAAGACTGTTAATGTCACCAACCAATTAAATCATAGATAGGGTATGGAGTTTATTTTAGACAGGTTGAGTTTCAGGTGCCTGTGAAACCTTCAGGTAACGACTATCAATAGGATATAAACTCTGAAATTTGGAGAAGTCATGAGCAGGTATAATAGCAGAAATCGGTGCTGATATAACTACCCAGGAAGGGATGGGATAACGAGAGTGAGAAGACCAGTGGATTTGGTGGGGCCACCAACATTTACGGCATCAGTAGAAAGACAGAAACCCATGATGGAAATGGAGAATGGTAAAGGACTATGGGGACACTGAGAAAGAAAGAGTTTTTTTGTTTTTGTTTTTGTTTTTTTGAGACAGAGTCTCACTCTGTCACCCAGGCTGGAGTGCCGTGGCACAATCTCCGCTTACTGCAACCTGTGCCTCCTGAGTTCAAGTGATTCTCCTGCCTCAGCCTCCTGAGTACCTGAGATTACAGGCGCCCACCAACATGCCCGGCCAATTTTTATATTTTGAGTAGAGACAGAGTTTTGTCATTTGGCCAGGGTGGTCTTGAACTCCTGACCTTAGGTGATCTGCCCGCCTCGGCCTCCCAAAGTGCTGGGATCACAGGAGTGAGCCACCAGGCCTGGCAGAGAGTTTCAAGTCTTCATCATCGATGTGGACCGCAACAGAAGACTGAGTTAAAGACAGAAAAGAATCGTGAGTTCTGGCAGGTAAGAGGCCAGCAGTGACCTAGAAAAACACTTTCATTTTCCTTGTTGTGTTAGAAGCCAGACCGAAGTGGAATGAATGAAAGTAAAAGGGAATTGAAAATGTGAATCGCAAATGGAGATGATGTTTTGGAGAAGCGTGTATGAAAAGCAATGGCATAAGACTGGGTAGCAGCTAGAGGGTGGAAGACTTGGCTGCCCCTGGACTTTGCTGTCAGTATTTCTCATAGGTGAGATAATCCACTTTTTTACCATCTAAACCTCAAGATCTGTAATTTGACTCTGCTGGCAACAATAGTTTCCTACTTGTCCCTAATGACTCTGCTATAGGGAGTTTTTCAAATTGCTTTCAGCACGTCCTTGAATTGCTCTACTCACTGTCTTAGTCCACTCTGTCAATTTGATTGTCATCCACCTCCTTTCATGTGCCTAACCCAAAGAGTTGACGCCTGATCATCATGGCCTAGATTGTTAAGGAGTGGTTACATTCCAGGGCCTTTCTTTGGAGATGTTTTCTGATTTGTCAAGTGATACTAATAGCATTTCTGGGTAGATACATTGATAATGGTAGTAGAAGACACATCATTATTTTAAAGAAGATTCAAGGACCCTGTAGTTTTTTTTTTTCTTAGCCTGATAAAAAGTTGTACATTTTATATTGATGCAGTGTTGCTTCTGAATTACATTTTTAAAAATTTATGGGTACTTCTTCAGAGTTACAAGTGATACAAACATGAGAAGACTATTCTAAAGCATGATCCATTTAATTTAGCAGTACAAACAGAAAGAGGAAAATATTCCCTAAAATTACTTTATAGGATTTGCCTTATAAATTATTCCTTTTATCAATTCAGATACTCATTCCAACATTTATTGAGTGCCTACTTGTTGCCACAAGGTATGCACAGTATTACATGGAAGCAAAGAGGAATCAGTTACATGATTTTGCCTGGGAATGTCATTGAAGGCATTGGAGATAGTAGTGCTTGATCTGAGAGTAGAAGGGTGAATGGGAGCTTTCCAGGTGGACCACTTGGTGAAGGACATTTTTTAAAGAGGGAAAAATTTTGTTCAGGATGAATCACAATGGGTAAACCAAAAATGGAGGAAGCAGAGAGAGAAGTCAGAAAGCTATTGCAGTCACCAGTTCAGGTGAGATATGATGACCTTACTTTGTAATAATTCTTGTCAGGAGATGGACAGAGTTTTCTTTTTCTTTTTTTTTTTATTTTTTTAGACGGAGTTTCGCTCTTGTTGCCAGGCTAGAGTGCAATGGCGCAATCTCGGCTCACTGCAACCTCTGCCTCCCGGGTTCAAGCAATTCTCTTTCCTCAGCCTCCCCAGTTGCCGGGAAGCTGGGATTACAGGTGTGCGCCACCACGCCCGGCTAATTTTGTATTTTTAGTAGAGACGGGGTTTCTCCATGTTGGTCAGGCTGGTCTCGAACTCCTGACCTCAGGTGATCCACCCGCCTTGGCCTCCCAAAGTGCTGGGATTACAGGCATGAGCCCCCGCACCCGGCTAAGAGCTGGACAGATTTTAAAAGTGTAGTATCTGACCTCAAAAAAGCTTGCAGCCCAGGAAAGTCTGTAAATACTTCTGTAAGAGGCGAGGTAAAAGAAAAAAAAAGGGAACAGATAGGTATGGTGAGAGAAACAACTTCTCCTTTAATGCATGATGCTATTGGTTACACTGTGTTCCCCTAAAATTCATACACTGAAGTCCTGACTCTTAGTACTCTAGCATGTGACCTTATTTAGTAATAGGGTATTTGAACATGTAATTAATTAATAAGGGATCATACTGGAATAGAATGTGCCCCTAATCCAATATGATGAGTGTTCTTATAAAAAGGGGAAACTTGGGAACACATAAACACAGTGAGAAGGCCACGTGAAGAAAAAGGCAGAGATCGGGGTGATGCTTCTACAAGATAAAGAACACTAAAAATTACCAGAAGAAAAACAGAAGGTAGAGGAAAGGCATGAAACAGATTCTTTCTCACAGTCCTCAGATAGTCCTCAACACCCTATTGACAACTTGATCTTGGCTGTGAGCTTCCAGAACTGGGAGACAATAAAATTCTTTTGTCTAAGCCACCTCATTTGTAGTACTTCATTATGGCAGCCCTAGAAAACGAATACATATGCGTTCACGACCGCTCCATAAATGGCCTTGTTTTGTCAAGTCAACCCAATTCCATCAAGTGTGTAGGAGTGCAACTAGAGTTCATGAAGAGACCTCTAGCCAGAACGTATGACCAAGTATCCTACAGTTTAAGAAAGAAGCACAACCATGTCAAAGCCAAATCATTTCTGTCTTAGAGTTAACAAGTGTAAAACCAATAGAAACTCAGTGTTCTAACATTTATTTCAAAATCTATTCTTCTATTCCCTAAAGCCATTCACAAAATCTTCCATTTGTAATGACTCACTTAGCTCCCTTCCACTATTCTTCTTATTTTGAGCCATTTATTTTTCATCTGTAGATTCAGCCCCACCCCTAATCCAAAATTAAAGATATCCCTAGTCAGAGATTATTTAATAAGCTCTGTGCCAATGGGTTTATCATCTAATCTGCTTGGACAGTGAGCAAGCATTGTTCTAGAAAATAAGCATTGTTCTTTATGACCACATCCCCAGGTTTGGGGCCTATCTTCAAAGACTAGGTCACATCAGGCCTCCTTACCATTAAGTCTCAATTACTGAGGCTGTTCCATGACTTTCCTGGTGACTCATTCTGTAGCTCACACCTCCCTGACCATCTGTGCCAACTTGGTGTATCTGCCCGGCCTCTGGATCATTGCCTTCTCTGCTCTGACATGTCTAGCCACTAACTAGGCTCTGATTCTGACCTAGTTCTCTTTCTACTAAGCAGTGAAGACTTTATTTTCCAGTTTTAAAAATACATTTGGCATAGCCGTCAGTATAAGTTTGGTTATGCTGTAATAACAAACAGCCTCAAAACTCAGCACTTAAAACAATCAAGATTTCCCCCTTGCTTCTACTGTATGCCATTAAGAGTCAGCTGTGGTGATCCGGTCTCCTCACTCCGGGACCTAGGCTGACAAGTAGCCACCACCTGGAATATCACCACCAAAACTGGTGGTCAAGGGAAAAAGAGCTCTAAGGAGTGTGCCTTACCATGTAAATGCTACAGCCTAGAAGTGACTCACATGACTTCCACTCAAAACTCATCAGCTAGGAAATTCAGTATTTGATATCTCAGGAGAGAGAGGAGAACTGGATATTTATAAGGGGCACTAAGGACTACCACACTTGACAATGATTATGTATTTAACAGTTTGTATGTCATCTAGGTCCCTTTTTTCTTGTTCACAGATTTCTAAATTTAAAAAAAATAGTTATATAATATGCACATGGTGCTAGACCTGACAGATACTCTGAGAATAAATATTCTATAATCAAATAACACCCGTTGGGAAATATGTTTTGTTTATCTCTTAGATATTCATTTACTGTCTATTAGCATTTTAAAACCTCTGCAATATTTTAAAAAAGAAAAGCCTGTTTAATTTTACTCAATCCAGAATTTCCCTAATTTATTTAACTGCAACTTTTTTTTTCAGCACAATTTATTATCAACTTGAGTAAAACACTTGGGTTGATATTGCATTATCTCTTAATTTTATGACAACACTACGGGGTTAGATAAGAAAGTAAGTTTAATATTAAATTTTTTCAATTTATTTTTCTAAAGATTTCATATGAAAGAAAATTAAAATTAATGGTTTTGATAATCTATGAATTTCAAATATATATCATTTATTTCCCACAGATAATTCAAACTTTGTAGTGAAAAACGTTTTTTGAAAAGTCAAAAATATTTAATTGCATAATGAATGGATTTCCACAAATTCAAACATTAAATTGCCAATGTTTTTCTAAAAGTGGTTCTTGCAAAATGTTATCAATGGAGACAAAAGGTTTCTTTGAGTTTCCATTTTTTATATTTTATTTTATTTTATTCTTTGAGAGAGGATCTTGCTCCGTCACCCAGGCTGGAGTGCAGGGACACAATCATGGCTTACTGCAGCCTCGACCTCCCAGGTTCAAGCAAGCCTCCCACCTCAGAGTCTCCCAAGCAGCTGGGACCACAGGCATGCACTCCCATGCCTAGCTAATTTTTTTATTCTTTGCAGCAACAGGGTCTCACTATGTTGTTGCCTGGGCTTGTCTCAGGCTCCTGGGCTCAAACCATCCTCCCATCTTGGCCTCCCAAAGTGCTGGAATTATAGGCATGAGCCACAGTGCCAGGCCTGAGTTTCAACTTTGAATATTTCTTTTTTGCCTTTCCTTTGTAATCCTATTTTAATTCTGAAACAAACTTCAAAGGATGGCTTTTTAAAGGAACATGTTATAAATTAACGGCATTTAGCTTTACCATATGTTTTTCTATTATTAGGTATAATTATTGGTTGTGAATTAATGTGATTTCACTTAAGAGAAAGATTTACATCTGGATAGAAAGGTATTTACTGAAAATAAAAATAATAATAAACTTTATAGCCTCTATCATAATGTGTTTTTGCAAGTTAAAAAAAGCTGTCTTTTTAAATTACACAGTTGCACAAAATTCCTTAGTTCATTCACTGTGAAAAAAAATTTCTAATTCAGCCTTTATGTAAGTTGAATACTGATTTTATTGCTCAATTATTTGCAGGTTTTTTTTCTTATGACCATAAGATATGATACCATATTTCTAAACCATATTTCTAAATCTTTACTGTTTCTTAGTTTCTTTTCTCTATATTTAAAAAAGGTTAGGTCACATTTTCTTAGCAAATTCTGAATTTTCAGTGTTAGACATTTGTTTTTCCATATGTATTCTTCTATTTCAGAGTATTCTTTTTCTCCAATATCCTTATACTTTCCTAGTTTCCCTAGTAAACTTCAGCCCATGCCTTTAATTATCTCACATTTGCTAGCCAAAGGCACATTTCCATGACCAAAGATATGCTCTCACAACTTTAAAAAGGTATTTCTGGCCAGGCACAGTGGCTCACCCCTGTAATCCCAGCACTTTGGGAAGCTGAGGCAAGCAGATCCCCTGAAGTCAGGAGTTCGAGACCAGCCTGGCTAACGTGGTGAAACTCCATCTCTATTACAAATACAAAAATTAGCCAGGCATAGTGGTGGGCACCTGTAATCCCAGCTACTCGGGAGGTTGAGGCAGGAGAACTGCTTGAACCCAGAAGGCAGAGGTTGCAGTGAGCTGAGATAGTGCCACTGCACTCCAGCCTAGGCGAGAGAGGGAAACTCTGTCTCAAAAAAGAAAAAAATGGTATTTCTTTTAAAATTCTTCTATAAAATTTATATTTCTTATAAAACTTCTTATAAAATTCTCACTGCCATACCTACACATACACAAACACACACCACAAACACCAATAACAACTACAATGACAAAAACAACAATAAAAACCAGTTCTTCGAAGCTGAGATGCCACTCATCTTCCTCTAGAAGTCTAACCAGGCCTCAGCAGAACAACATTATTTACCAGTTGTAGCTAAGCTGATTGGCAGCTGATTTAAAACAGATCTAACCAGTGTTTCTGGAAAAATGAAACAAAGCTGTAATGAACAGAAAGCAGTCGTTACACCCTAAACTTCAAAAGAGAGGGTAAAGGAGAGATTCCTTTGACTTATATTCTTATTCTAGACAACAGGTACTGTTGAATTCCTGCTGAATCCCAAATTTCTCAACACAATGAGATTTCTTTGAATTATGAAACAGTACAACATGATAAGGCTAATCTGAACTACTACTGCTGCCTTCTTCACCTCCAACAAGTGTGGCAAAGTAAAATATTCATGTGGTCTCCAGGTCCAGCATGGTTGTGACTTTCATTGTGGAATCGGATTAAGTATGAAGAAGTCCATTTGGTTTTTATATTAAAGCTTTATGGGTAATGGCAAAGTTTGGACATTTTATCTCTCTTATTCTTTTACCTTATTTCTCAATTCGTTCAGAAGCCAGAAGGAAAAGAAGGACGCTGTGGACCTCTACAGAGACCCCAAAATTTGATGTACTGGCTAGTAACATTGACAAATCAAAGAGAATACGTGGTGGAATCAGGAGAAGGAAAAAAGCATGCAGGAGTGGCCTTTGGTAGGATAAGAACAGGTGGTCGAGGGACTTAGACTTCAGCTTATGGCAGGGCATTTTCAGTTCAGTGGTTTGTAGAGGCTTATATTAGCCACACAGATTTAACAGATGGGCAGATGGCTTTTGTCTACAGCATGGGAGTGAAGCCTTGAGTTTTCAGTCATGTAGAAGGGTGACTATAATTCCTGGCAGCTTTGTCCTGAGATGAGCACATGTCTCTATAGAAACAGAGACTCTACTTTGTATGTACTTGTATGTAGCTTCCAGGAGGCATCTCTTGACTACTTGGACCACTCAGCAAAAGTGCAGGGACCAACTGAGCCTGGCATAACCATTCAAAACTCACCAATGTCAATCTGTAAACAAATGTGCCGGCCAGGTGGATCTCTACAAGGGTAAAAGCAGCCACAAGATGCAGACTGTGCTCTTTTTCCAGCTGGAACCATGGAGGGTGTAGAAAAGAAGAAGAAGGTTCCTACTGTGCCAGAAACCTTTAAGAAAAAGCGAAGGAATTTCACAGAGCTGAAGATCAAGCGCCTGAGAAAGAAGTTTGCCCAAAAGATGCTTCGAAAGGCAAGGAGGAAGCTTATCTATGAAAAAGCAAAGCACTATCACAAGGAATATAGGCAGATGTACAGAACTGAAATTCGAAAGGCGAGGATGGCAAGAAAAGCTGGCAATTTCTGTGTACCTGCAGAACCCAAATTGGCGTTTGTCATCAGAATCAGAGGTATCAATGGCGTGAGCCCAAAGGTCCAAAAGGTGTTGCAGCTTCTTCGCCTTCGTCAAATCTTCGTTGGAACCTTTGTGAAGCTCAACAAGGCTTCCATTAACATGCTGAGGATTGTAGAGCCATATATTGCGTGGGGGTACCCAAATCTGAAGTCGGTAAATGCACTAATCTACAAGCGTGGTTATGGCAAAATCAATAAGAAGCAAATTGCTTTGACAGATAACGCCTTGATTGCTCGATCTCTTGGTAAATACGGCATCATCTGCATGGAGGATCTGATTCATGAGATCTATACTGTTGGAAAAGGCTTCAAAGAGGCAAATAACTTCCTGTGGCCCTTCAAATTGTCTTCTCCACAAGGTAGAATGAAGAAAAAGACCACCCATTTTGTAGAAGGTGGAGATGCTGGCAACAGGGAGGACCAGATCAACAGGCTTATTAGAAGAATGAACTAAGGTGTCTACCATGATTATTTTTCTAAGCTGGTCGGTTAATAAACAGTACCTGCTCTCGGAAAAAAAAAAAAAAAAAAAAAAAAGATGCAGACTGCTACAATTTACTACTTAGTTACAGTTTTCCTTATTCAGGCCAAGGAAATATTCAACTAAGGAGAAAGAACCTTAGGGTACAGACCTTTGAGATCTTCTTTTTTTTTTTTTTTCTTTTAGATGGAGTCTCGCTCTGTTGCCCAGGCTGGAAGGCAGTGGCACGATCTTGGCTCGTTGCAACCTCTGTCTCCCGGGTTCAAGAGATTCCCATGCCTCAGCCTCCCAAGTAACTGGAATTACAGGCATGCAACACCATGCCCTGCTAATTTTTGTATTTTTAGTAAACAGGGTTTTGCCATGTTGGACAGCCTGGTCTCAAACCCCTGGCCTCAAGTGATCCACCTTCCTCGGTCTCCCAAAGTGCTAGGATTACAGGCATGAGCCACTTTGCCCAGCCAGACCTTTGAGATCTTAAGGGATAAAACAAATTTTGCTGTTTTTACTGCATATCTCAGCCAGGCCTAAGACTTTAAATTAGCCAAAGGAGTACCTTGTGTCCACTGAGCACTAAAGTGACTCTAACTTCAAATAATCTGCTACTAATTTAAGAAATCTGCTGCTCCATACTCCATTCAGTATTTGGGCTGAGAAGGAAGGGAACTCTGGAGGACCTAATCTTGACATCATGTGGTTTGTCCACGGGCTCAGGTCATCCCCAACCACTTGATCTCAAGCTCTCTCGGGATGTTGTAATTACATATGAGGGAGAAACTTCCTAGCAGACTAGTTTCTTAGCTCTAAGGGGCTCAAAGAAATGAGAAATTAAGAAGTTTTGAGTACAGTACAGACTCTGTATATGGGAAAGAAAGACACTTCAAATGAGACCAGGTAACTGAACCACCACTATTGGTAAATTTCAGAATTTTGCAATGTCTCACATGTCCATCTCAAATAAAAGTAGCAGAATGCAAAAGCAGATTTTTATCCTAGCCATGATAAATGCACAATACTAAGGGTAATTTCTTTCTGGGAAACGTCTAGACAAAAGATTCTAGATCAAAGTTTCCAGACTGTTGGAACTTATTCAGAGGAGAGAGTGGCTGAAGCAGGAACCAAGAGTCAGGAGCCCTGGCTTTGTTACCTGCAGTGATTTTCTTTTTTAACATGTAGTTTAGATTGTCCATCTATAAAACTAAGGATAGTGCTATCTTCAGGAAAAGTCGAACAATGATTCATTGAATCTTTGTGTAGTTCCTAGAACTCTTACCTGAAATATTGCAAGTATAAAAACTACACTTTGGCCGGGCATGGTGGCTCACACCTGTAATCCCAGCATTTTGGGAGGCTGAAGTGGGTGGATCACTTGAGGTCATGAGTTTGATACCAGCCTGGCCAACATGGTGAAACCCTGTCTCTACTAAAAAAAAAAATACAAAATTAGCCGGGCGTGGTGGCGGGGGCCTGTAATCCCAATTACTCGGGAGGCTGAGGCAGGAGAATTGCTTGAACCCAGGAGGCAGAGGTTGCAGTAAGCCAAGGTCACACCACTGCACTCTAGCCAGGGTGACAAAGTAAGACCCTGTCTCAAAAAACAAAACAAAACAACAACAACAAAAACTACACTTTGTTAAAAGTATTTGGAGCATATTTTTATATCCAGCCCTTTCCTGTGTAGTATTGTTTGTTTTTTATTATCCACCTTTCTCCTACCTTTCTTTTCCCAGTCTTTAGTTCACATTTTAATGTCAGCTCAGGAAAGTACTATACTACAGAAAAAACTGACTATTGTTAAACAAAGTTTATGTAGTACAGAACAATTTCACTGCCATACTTTTTCTTTTTAAAGGGCAGAAATTAAGCCAAGTGTGGGGGCTTGCACCTATAATCCCAGCTACTCGGGAGGCTAAAGCAGGAGAATTGAGTTTGAGGCTTCAGTAAGCTGTGATTACACCACCGCACTCCAGCCTGGATAACAGATCAAGATCCTGTCTTTTAAATTTTTTTTAAAAAGAAGGAAATTAAATGTAATGTATTTGCTACAATTTTTAATAGCACATCACTTTTTTTTTAAAGGCAGTTTAGGATCTCAAGAGAATGCATTTAGTGTTGCAGAATACTGCTTTTAGTACTTTCAAACCAACATGGCCCTATAAAGCTTCTCAATAAACCGGACTACACAGTTTCTGTCTTATGCCAATCATAGAAATACCTGTTGGCTCTTCTTCTGCCATTGCTCCCTTCACTCTATAAGACTGCCATGTCACTGGGTGGTAGGCTACAGCAGAAACACCATAGAGGCAACAGAAATCATTCTAATGGCACTACTAGTCTATAGCCAACATATTTGCTCCTAATCAACCTGGAAATGGCCCATGAGTCCATCTGTATCCTAGGTCTAGAAAGACACAGGCCTAAACTCAATTATAGGAAAAGAAGCCACCTTAGTATAATTCCATTTCTCCCAACCAAGATTAATTTTAATTTCAAAATGAATCTAGAGTAGGCAGAAACCAATTGCATCCAGAATCATCACATAAGACCTCATCTATACCTGGCTGGAAATATTTAAAGCAAGTCATAAAACATCACCACTTTAGTGATTCATCTAGATTGATTATTGTCCTTGAAAATAAGGGGATATCTTGAGAAAAATAGGTGGATTAATGACGTCACTTGCCTAAGTTGGAAATCAGGTAGTATGGCTTTAGAGTTTCTGCTCTGGACTTCTGTACTAAATAGTCCCTCCCTC
The DNA here is from genome assembly GCF_028885655.2 of Pongo abelii. Taxonomy (NCBI): domain Eukaryota; kingdom Metazoa; phylum Chordata; class Mammalia; order Primates; family Hominidae; genus Pongo; species Pongo abelii. Next base: position 19,820,786 of record NC_071995.2, read on the forward strand.
AGTGGACTGCTCCATTCTCCTCCCTGCTGAGGAGAAACAAATGTGTCTGACAAAGTAGAGGGCCCACTTGGATCCCACTGATAATCTCCACCGTTCTTCTGAAGAGCTGCCACTGCCGGCTCCTCTTACTTGTTCCAAATCTGGTTTGAGAGTGGTCACCTCGTTCTATGCCTTCCTCGTCATTGCGGTCAAGAGTGGTATGTACTGTTTGGAAAACAGATACAGATTTCTGCTCATGCTTTCTTTGGTCTGTCATATGTGTTTCTTAATTCGTAATTCAAATTGGACTTTATAATGGTAAACTTCTAAAGGGCAGGAACGTGCTTCCTAGCTTTTTGTGTGTGTGTGCATTTCCCACCATAATGAGCAAACCATAGTCCTTTTATGATGTTTTATTAATATGCACTTAAAATTATTCTTTTGGTATGCCTGTGTATTTTTTGCATATGCTCTTACACAATAGTAAAGTATTGCATTTAGCAGAGAGATAATAGCCTTTTATTTTTATTTATTTATTTATTTGTTTATTTATTTATTTATTTTTTGAGACGGAGTCTCACCCTGTCGCCCAGGCTGGAATGCAGTGGTGCGATCTCGGCTCACTGCAACCTCCGCCTCCCGGGTTCCCGCCATTCTCCTGCCTCAGCCTCCCGAGCAGCTGGGACTACAGGCGCCCGCCACCACGCCCGGCTAATTTTTTGTATTTTTAATAGAGACGGGGTTTCACCCTGTTAGCCAGGATGGTCTCGATCTCCTGACCTCATGATCCACCCGCCTCAGCCTCCCAAAGTGCTGGGATTACAGGCGTGAGCCACCGCGCCCAGCCAGACTTTTATATTTAAAGCTTCCTTTTTTCATCCTCCAAGTTGCTCTGAAATTATCTAACATGATCCTCTTACTTTACTACCAGATACTAGTTCATCAGGGTGACATAGGATTTTATTTCTTACATTCTTTTTTGTTGTTGTTTTTTTTTTTTTTTTTTTTGGTTTTTTTAATCTTATTTATTTATTACAGGAAAATTTGTTGTTGTTTTTAAGGATGGGGACTTCCTCTGTCACCCAGGCTGGAGCACAGTGACACAATCATAGCTCACTATAACCTTGAGCTCCTGGGCTCAGGTGATCCTCCCATCACAGCCTCCTGAGTAGCTGGGACTACAGGTGTGCACCACCATGCCTGACTAAATTTCATACATTTTTACAAAATGAATTATACAACACAACTTCACTAGCCTATGTGGGTCACCTTTCTCTATAATTGCTAAATAAAAAGGATAAGAGCCTTCATCCAAGGGAATGCAGTCTAGTCCCTCCCCTAGGTTTTATGAAGATAGTAAATTCTCATGTTTCACAAATCCATCATGGGTGTTTTGGGTCAACTCCCTCTGGGCTGCTACATCAGATTTCTCCACTGATCATGCTGGCTGGAGGCTATTTAATCTCCCCAGAATATAGACACAGATTCCGCCAAAAACATAGAAATGGATTCCCCCAGACCAGCCTGGCCAGTATGGCGAAACCCCATCTCTACTGAAAATACAAAAATTAGCCGGGCTTGGTGGCGCACCCCTGTGGTCCGAGCTATTCAGTAAGCTGAGGCAGGAGAATTGCTTGAACCCAGAAGGTGGAGATTGCAGTGAGCTGAGATCATGCCACTGCACTCCAGCCTGAGCAACAGAGTGAGACTCCTTCTCAAAAAAAAAAAAAAAAAAGAAAGAAAGAAATGGATTCCCCCCACACCTTGAATTCAGAAAATACTGCTAAGCAACATTTTAGCATATTTTACTAAGGCTTGAAAAAGCTGCAAGAGATTATAATAAAGAAAAGGAAAATATGAATGTGGATGTGAGATGTTCATCCTAGAACCTAGAGTCTATTGGCATGTCATTTCAAAGGGACTCTTCAGGTGGACTCTTTCTTTGGGCCCCAGGCTTCTGGCATGTTCACAGAAACCATTTAACATTCTCAAGATAAAAGCTCTTCTTTTCTATCAGTCCTCTCACAAATAACATATCCCCAAGCCCTGTCTCAGGCTCTGCTAGAAGAGGCAGAGCCAGGTCATGTAACCAAAGTCTCTTCCAAGAGACAGTTACCCCCAAAAGAATTCAGCAGACTTAGTATCTATTTGGGGACGACTTTATCAATGGGCTTCCCCAAAGGTAATTGTGGGCACTTAATTTACAAATACCCACCGTTAAAAATTGCTATTTGCTTAATTAATTTATAAATACTTCACTCATGAAACATGAGTCCTCTCTAAACAAAGGAAGGTGGTAAACCCCAAGACAAATACACCTTCCCACCACTTGTGAAGGAGTTGCGAGGAGGAGTGCTTGGTGGTTTAGAATATTTTATCCCCTTTTCCAACCATCAAGAATTTCTATCAGGACCCGTAGTCCTAGATTACCACCGCAATAGCATCATTAACATTTTTAAAGCATAACTATTTCTATATGAGTTTTCCCTTCTGTAGACAGAAAGGCATTAAAGGCTTGTATTTCCCTATTTTCTTACATTCAAGCACTATCCTATTACAATTAAACTTATTGGCTTATTCCTAAGAGCCTTCATGTTTGTATTCTTGGAGCATTAAACTGCTGTTAAATTTGGGAGGTATTAAGTTAGTAAGGGATTGGCTTATGAACCACTTCAGAAGTAGCCTTCAGAAAGGTATTTATTGCCAGGCATGGTGGCTCAGACCTGTAATTCCAACACTTTGGGAGGCTGGAGGATCACTTGAGCCTAGGGTTTCAAGATCAGCCTGTGCAACATAGCAAGACCTCGTCTCTACTAAAAATAAAAATTAAAAAATTACCTGGACGTGATGTCATGCACCTGCAGTCCCAGCTATTCAGGAGAGTGAGGTGGGAGGATCATGTGAGCCTGGGAGTCTGAGGTTGCAGTGAGCCATGATGGCACCACTGCACTCCAACATGGGTGACAGAGTGAGAGCCTGTCTCAAAAAAAAAAAAAGAAAGAAAAGAAAAGCACTTATTACCAGGAAAAAGGGTAGGGGATATGCGGCATTTTGTTAGTAAAAGAGTCACTGAAAAGAAATCTGCGAGCCACTGTTTCGAGGGAAGCTTGTACTTATTCACCCATTGAACTTTGCCATCTTCTGATGGGTGTGGTAGGCTTACTCACAAAGAAAAGAAAGACTCCTAGAAGTTTCTCTATTCTTATCTTGAATTCTGGTTGTTCCTGCAATACAGAGCTAGTATTTAATTATTTGGTCTACTTTCTTTGTATACTACGAATTCTGTAATATTGGGAACATTAACCAATTCAGTAAGAGTTGAAGGAAGAGAGGGGACTTTATATATATATATATATATATATATATATAGCCTTTGAAAGATTGCCAAAGGAGGGCAAAACAGTTTGGATACTGTCTCAATAAGCTTATCATATTTTAAATCTGCCTAAGAGCTTACGTGTAACCCTCAAGTTAAACAACAGTTGACATGCATGCATTCTGATAAAACTCGATTACCTAATACACTAAATTTCAGAACTGGTGGGAAAAAATAGATTTTTACAGGCAAAGTTATGTCTTTTTTCCAGCTGAAAATTAATACATGGAAGCATAATCTTAGGAAATGTCATTTGTTTTATATGCACGTATCTAACTCTAAAACAAACTTTATTGCTCCATGTAATTATACAAATGCTATATATGTATGTTGCTAAGTACTTAAAATCTTCATTGTAATTATAGTTGAACTTCTAATGAATACCCAGGGACAGCAAAGACATGTCTGAACAGGTAAATCAGTGCATAATTAAATGACATGCATGTCCTGTATATTGCAATCTTTTAAAGCTCTAACTATGAGTTATTTCTATTACGCAATTTTTTAGAGCAGCTCTTTTTTTTTTTATACACAAACGTGATAAGGACACAAAAGACTTATTTTCTTTTCCTCTGGCCACTGTGTTATGAGAACCTCCTGTCTTACCACACCAACCCCCACCCTTGACTGGATTGCCAATAAAGACCAGATTTTTCCAAATATTATGTTCTAGCTGGATTTGCAACAATCATAAGTCAATCATTAGGAATCCTGTGCATATGGCAAACTTTTTTTTTTTTTTTGAGATGGAGTCTTGCTCTGTCACCCAGGCTGTAGTGCAGTGGTGCAATCTCAGCTCACTGCAACCTCTGCCTCCCAGGTTCAAGCAATTGCCCTGCCTCAGCCTCCTATGTAGCTGGGACTATAGGTGCGTGCCACCACGCCCAGCTAATTTTTTCTATTTTAATAGAGACCAGGTTTCACCATGTTGGCCAGGATGGTCTCGATCTCCTGACCCCATGATCCACCCGCCTCAGCCTCCCAAAGTGCTGGGATTACAGGTGTAAGCCACCTCGCCCAGCCGCAAAGTTTATTTTAATAGTATTTTCAACTGAAAATAAGCAAGCATTTTTTTTTTCCCCCAGACAGGGTCTTGCTCTGTCACACAGGCTGGAGCACAATGGCACAATCATAGCTCACTATAACCTCGGACTCCTGGGCTCAAGGATCCTCCTATCTCAGCCTTCCAAGAGCTGGGATTACAGGTGAGTGCCACTACACCTGGCTAATTTTCTTTTTTTTTTTTTTTTGAGACAGAGTCTTGCTCTGTCATCAAGTTGGAGTGCAGTAGTATCATCTGGGCTCACTGTAACCTCCACCTCCCAGGTTTAAGTGATTCTCCTGCCTCAGCCTCCCGAGTAGCTGGGACTACAGGCACGCACCACCACGCCCAGCTAATTTTTGTATTTTTAGTAGAGATGGGGTTTCACCGTGTTCGCCAGGATGGTCTCGATCTCTTGACCTTGTGATCCGCCCGCCTCGGCCTCCCAAAGTGCTGGGATTACAGGCATGAGCCACTGCACCCAGCCTACCTGGTTAATTTAAAAAAATTTTTTTTTTGTAGAGATGGAGATCTCACTATGTTGCCCAGGCTACTTGCCAACTCCTGGACTCAAACCGTCTTCTCCCTTCATCCTCCCAAAATGCTGGGATTACAGATGTGAACCACTGTGCCCAACAGGAGCATATTTAAAATTGTAATATCCAAAGAATATTACCATAGCTCAAGTTTGTTTTTATTCACATGTTCCACAGCATTCACTTTAAGTAAATATCCATTATTGTTTCCCAAATCCTTTTGGGGTCAGCAAATAATACTTTAAGAAAAAGTTTGTGGGGGAAAAAAGGAAACTTTAATTACTTTCCATGGGAAAGTTCCAAATGGAACAAAAGTGGTTCTTAGATATAATTTTACAAAACCCTTATAGCACATTGAGGCTAAAGACATTTATGCAATTACTAAGTCTACTGTATATGTGAGCAAACATGAGGGTAGAAAAAGAATAGAGCTATTATGTTACTGTACCATTATTCTAGTGGTCTGCCTTTAATACCCAGAGACATCTTTGGAGAATGTCAAAATGTTCCCTTCATTATAACATTTTTTTTCTTTCTTTTTCTTCTAATTAATAAGGTGGGTTGATAATATAAATTTTTAAATTTTTATTTTTATTTTTTGGAGACAGAGTCTCACTTTGTCACCCCAGCTGAAGTGCAGTGGCACAATCTCGGCTTACTGCAGCCTTGACCTCCCAGACTCAAGCCATCCTCCTGCCTTAGCCCCGCAAGTAGCTGGGACTACAGGCGTGTGCCACCATGCCTAGATAATTTTTGTATTTTTTGTAGAGACAGGTTTTTGCCATATTGCCCAGGCTGGTCTCGAACTCCTGAGCTCAAGTAATTCACCCACCTTGGCATCCCAGAGGGCTGGGATTACAGGCATGAGCCCCACGACTGGCCTATAACTTTTTTTAATTGTTATATCTAGTTCTTTGCTAGAGAAATTTTATTCTGATAAAAGAGTTAATAATTATAATTTAATTATAATACAGAAAAGGTTTCAGTGGTATCCAAAAGGAAAGATTTGACTGATATATGAATGTGCTTGCATCTGAAACAGAAGCAACAAGAAAATATAATCATTTTAACTAAGGCCAGACAATTGAGGCAAAGTACATGACCAATGGCAATTGCCATTCAAGCATGGCAGGTATTTTGTTCCAGCATCCCCCAATTTCAGGTTAATTTTCAAATTCTTTTCCCCAAATGATTTCTCAGGGCTACGTGTCCCATGCTTTGAAACAGGATGCTGTTGTTCCCATAACATGAAGTCTATTCTCTAGGGTGGCCAGACCTCAGCTGAGGGCAAATCATTCTCAGAGTCATTGCTCTGTTCCCATGACCTGGACCTGATTAAACAAATTACAGTGGCAAGCCCAGAAGTATTCCTCCAACCAGTTAGGCAGAAACTTGGGACCTAAGCAAGAGACAAGGCACAGAGGAGAGCAACAAGGTGCAGCTAATTTTTTTTCTGGCAAGAATAAGGAAAGAAGATGGACACTATAAACAAGGGCAGAATTCTATAAACCTTGATGGTGATGGTGAACAACAGCATGAAACAAATAAAGCATCATAAAATGACAAGCAGTTACAGCCTCTGCAGTTAGATGAGCAAACCTGATATATAACTAGTTCAAATGCTCCAAGTACAAAATTTGTGTATGAATCTAACAAAATTCATAGAATAATAAGAGTGCTTAAATTTTTTATTAAAAGCTGCCCATCAATGCAACTCTATCTTTCCTATATTTTGTTTTTATAATTCATTTTCTGTATCTCTGGGTCTAATTGGCCATAGTCCATCTTGTTTTAAAAGTTCATCACTCCAAGATCAATTCCACTGGTTAAAATAGGCGATCTTTCCACAACTTGTAAACATAAAACTTGCCTGGAAATAGCCTGCTTTCTTTTCCTTTGTAAATGTTAATCAAACTTAACAGCATAGACTTGAAATTCAATTCAGTTTGGCTAGACATGAATTCAACTGACTTTAACATTTTAAATGACAAAAAATAATAAAACCAGTAATACAAAAGAGGATCTAGACATTGCCTTATCAATACTCAAAATGGATATTTACAAGTGTTTCCCAAGTAAGGCAAGTCATAAGTATTTGATTTAATAATAGTATTCTGTGCCACAACTAGTGTATATTGAGGAATTGCAGCCGTAGACAACTCCAGCGTCAAAGTCCTTATAATATCATCTTTATATAGTTAAATGGATTAATTAGCAAAAAGATATTGATATCCTATCTTGAGAATATAATAATTCAGGCAAGCTACGGTCAATCAATTTGTGTATTCGATAATTGTTTATTGGGCACCAATGTGTATCAGGCCCCAGTTAGGGCCTAAAAATCACCACAGATAAAATCAATATGTCCCACACTCATTATAAGAAGAAAGGAGTTTTCAGCAGTAGAGAAAGCTTTGCTTTTCCACAGGTCTCCCATCGTTTGTGAGGAAGAGCTAGTTCTCATTTTCTCTAAATAGGGAGGCTTAAGATCGTGGAGAAAAATGAAATGAGAAGAGAGTAGATACTGATATTTCTATGTGGGGCAGAGGATGTACAAACACCTATGCCCTGCCTTTTGTGTGGAGAGTCCAACAAAAATGAGGATATGGGATGAGACAGTGACACAGGCATAGAAATTAAACAGGGGAGGTTTCAAAGACTCCCACGCTTATCAAGGCAGACCGTTGTTAAAGACCAAAATCATTAAGGCTTTGTTACCCACATTTTTTGTTGTTTTAGGGGCTCGTGTTTCCCTCAAGCCTAGTGTGCTCTCTGTTCATCTTATACATTAAAAAATAATAAGCAATAGGAAAATTTTGTCCTTAAAGATAGTACAGGCCGGGCGCAGTGGCTCACACCTGTAATCCCAGCTCTTTGGAAGGCTGAGGCTGGCGGATCACCTGAGGTCAGGAGTTCAAGACCAGCCTAGCCAACATGGTGAAACCCTGTCTCTACTAAAAGTACAAAAATTAGCCGGGCATGGTGGCATGGACCTGTAATCCCACCTACTCAGGAGGCTGAGGCAGGAGAATTGCTTGAACCCAGGAGACGGAGGCTGCAGTGAGCTGAGATCGTGCCACTGCACTCCAGCCTGGGCAAGAGAGCGAGACTGTCTCAAAAAAAAAAAAAGAAAAGATAGTACATATTTATTTTTCTTTGAATAATTCTATCTGTATAACTTATACCTCTAGCTCATAGTAGCCATCAATGTAGTAATGCTATTTTTTCTTAGACATTAATATGACTTATAAGCATCTTTTATTGGATAATAACAATTTAAAAAACTTGTTTGTGAAGTGTCTTATAGTTTACAAAACTCTTTCACCTACATTATCTCATTTGATTAATGACTCTGGCAGGTGGCCTGGGCAGCCATATTTATCTTTGCTTTGTAGAAACCAAGACTTAAAGACGTTATGAAACACCTAAGGCATCACAGTGAGTTACAAGTAGAGCTGAGATTTAAACCTAAATCATGTGTCTTCAAGCCTAGATCATGTGATCCTACTTTAATTTCTTCTTTCCGTGTTCTATCTCCCATAACAAGTAAATTATGGTACCATGGCATTTAGCCATCACTGCTTTAGATGTTGCTAAGGCAAATGGTTTTTATCCCATCTTTAGTTAGCATCATATAAGCAATAGGTAATAGGTAAAAAGTCGCTAGCTACTACTATGCATTAAGGAACCTGAAAGAAAGGTTAATCATTATGTAAAGAATATTATGAACAGCCTAAAGAGAAGAAAGAAAATAAAAGAGCAATGGCCCACTATAAAAGGGAAAAAGTTTATTAAGAGAAGAGCATTTAATCTGAAATTTTAATAAAATAATTATCCTCTTAGTGATTGGCTAATATATTAATCTTGCTGGAGTAATGTTTTTATCTTCTAAAAGATATCTGTTTGATAAAATGGGCTGAGGATAAAATATTTAAGCTATTTTTAAGTCACTGAGCTTTTCAGTGACTCTTGATGCCAGGTCCCCATTTGATGCCTTATTGTACTATTCACTAAAAGCAACATGGTCAGCCACTTAGAACACCACTTCTGGAAAGTTGCCTTGGTTTCCCTCCACATTTTCAGATATTCAAATTAATAGAATAATGTTTGAAATTTTTCCTGCTTAACACAATTCACCAATAGGTATAGAGCGCCAGATGCCAGGCACCAGGACATGCAAAGACCAATAAAACTTCGTCTATGACCTCAAGAAGCTTGCAAGAGCAACTTCTGTATGTATAGCAATGTTTACTTAGGGCCTCCATTTATATCTAGCCAATAACATTTTGAGCTGAATTATCAGCACTTTTCCCTTTTCTAACAATGCTTCCCAACTAAGAGATGGGCCCTGTGACTGTCATTGTCACTAATTCCAGCAACACAAGATGTGATCAGGTCTGGACAGTGGCGCAAGCTGGACTAATTAGATTCATCCTCCTGCCTTTTGAATAAGGATGCAGAGAGTCTTGTAAATGAGCTCTGGGTTATAGGTCAGCTAGATTCAGGAAATGAGGGCTCTTGATTGGCTAGGCATGACTTTAGAGTTGCCAGATAAAATACAGGCATGCTATATTTTTGCTTGCCAAATCTGGCAACCGTACATGATGTGCCATATAGAAGTGGAGTTAAGAAAGCTATTCTACAAAAAGGAGTAGAAACGTAGAGATAACAAAAATTAACAACTATGGTGAAAGTGTAGTGGGGAAGAGGATAAGTTTCAGGAAAAGAAAAAATATCCCAAGGGTTGCCTCAGTCACTGACAACTTTCCAGTCCTCAGCTCCAGTCCCTTGAGGAATGTGGCTGCATTTCTTGCCCTTGAGTTCTGTGAGATACCTTGCCTGTTTATAAGAGATTTTTTTTTCTTTAGATAGCTTAGAGGAAATGTGTTTCTCATATCAAACATGTCCAAAGGCATACATAATGTTGTCACACTTTGAGAAAAAGTTTTTATTATTTCGCAAATGTTAAAGAATTCACAGGGTCCATGAAATAGATGAGTAGGAAACTTGTTTCTTATTTACCGAGTAGGAAAGTTTGCCTCAAATACGATGAGATGTCTGGATCAGTACTTCTAAAATTGTGCATTTGGAAACCTGCGTAGGTCTCCTTGGTTTCCTTAGAAGTATAGTTAATGAGTAATGTACATTCCCTAGGTGTTATTCTAAAATGTTGTCCCCAAAGTAAAAAGTATCCACAGGATAAAGTCAGACTTTAGGCATAATTCAATTTCAATTATGTTTATTCCTCCTCTTCCTTTTTCTTGTCTCTTTCTTTCTCCTTCTCTTTTTTCTCCCTTGTCCCATTCTCTAATCTCCCTGGCTAAATTCCTCCAGAGGAAAAAAAAAGGCCATCAAAAAAGTCACTAACACCTCAGTGTAAATTAGTTGAAAGTGCTATTCACACTTGTAGTATTTGCATTTTAAAAGAAGACCTTTAAGAGAGGAGAAGCCAACAGAATATTTCTGGGCTTCCCAGAACAACAACCTTACTATAGTGCTATGGACAACAACCTATACACAACCCTATTTAATGTGGTGTTTATATTAAATTAATATTAGGTCATGGGGTGAGACAGGTCATCATGGTGAATATTCAAAAAATCTTCTTGGTCTGGGTCCACCTACCCAAATTGGGACATGGCTAGGACTGGAGATGACTTTTACTGGTGTGGATCTAGGAAAAGGATCCATGGATATGTAAGCTAGGGACAGTCGTCAATGTCAACAGAGCAATGGCCCAACTCGCAGAAGAACAAAGAAACAGAACTGACAGGGGACCTGAAGGAGGAGCAAGAGAGACAATCTAAAACACACACTTGGTGGTATATTTCCAAGGTGAGTTGTAAGGAGAGGCCAAGTAAGAGAACTACATTGCAAGGTTCTTGAACCTAAACAGAACACAGGTGGCTAGGCATTTGAATTTTACCCACAAGCTAATTGTTCCCTCTATCCAAAAACATCTTCCCCCGCCTAAAACTTTACTACCTGGATGTTCTTTTTATTCATTAAACAATCTCTTTTTGGCATTTAAAGGAAGATTATAAGTCATTCATACCTTAACATAAACTATGAAGAAACCAGTCAGTTCCAAGCTATATTTTAAAACATGGGACTGTTGGGTAGTAGCACAGCTACTTGGGAGGCTGAGGCAGAAGGTGTCCAGGAGTTCGAGGCTATAGTGAGCTATGATTGCGCCACTGCATTCAAGCCTGAGTGACAGAGACCCTGGTCTCTTAAAGATAAATAAATAGGCTGGAAGCAGTGGCTCATGTCTGTAATCCCAGCACTTTGGGAGGTAAAGTAGGAGAATGGCTTGACTCCAGGAGTTCAAGACCAGCATAAGCAACATAATGAAAGGAACCCTGTATCTACAAAAAAAAAAAAATTAGCCAGGTGTTTGTGCCTATAGTCCCAGCTACTCAGGAAGCTGAGGTGGGAGGATCGCTTGAGCCCAGGACTTTGAGACTACAGTGAGCTATGATCGTGCCACAGCACTCTAGCCTGAGCCACAAATGAGAGCCAGTCTCTGAAAAAAAATTTTTAATAGAAATAAATAAATAAAATGTGGAAATGTTTTGTTTTTTTGTTTGTTTTTTTTTTTAGATGGAGTCTTGCTCTGTCGCCCAGGCTGGAGTACAGTGGCTCGATCTCAGCTCACTGCAAGCTCGGCCTCCCAGGCTCATGCCATTCTCCTGCCTCCTCAGCCTCCCGAGTAGCTGGGACTACAGGCGGCCACCACCATGCCCGGCTAATTTTTTGTATTTTTAGTAGAGACGGGGTTTCACCGTGTTAGCCAGGATTGTCTCGATCTCCTGACCTCGTGATCCGCCCGCCTCGGCCTCCCAAAGTGCTGGGATTACAGGCGTAAGCCACTGCGCCCGGCCGGAAATGTTCTTATGGCTAGGGAGAAGGAAGAATTAATTTTGAAATAGGGGGGTATTTTGAGGGGCAGGCAGGCCCAGTTATGACAGGAAGGCAGCATTGATGACACTTAGTACTGAAGTGCTAGAATTATGAGACAAGAATTGGAAGACAAACACAAAAAAGCCTTTAAATTCAATTTTTCTAGTTTACATTTTCTACAGTTTATCAATCCCACAAGACGACTCCCAGAACCCAGATGGAAAGAACAATATATAGTACCTCTATGCAAATTGCATCCTTTCCCCCAGGTGGTGAAGAGCCATCCCAGGATCCACAGCCCAATGAGCAGAGTGGCTATAGATTCCAGCCCCCTGCCTGCATTTTCTTAGCTGGGCATCATTGTGCACAACTTATACAACCATATGTGCAGCATTCCCTTCCTCCTTTCCTCCTCTGCCCCCCTCATACATATGTCTACCTGGTACTTAATGAAATGTGACTCAACCATCAAGACCCAGCTCAAGTAGCACTTACGTTGTGATTTTCACAGGAGAGGCCTCTCCTCTACTGCCTTATGCTAACACTAGAGACTCATCATAGAATAGTGACTAACAGTGCCAACTCTGGAGCCAAACTGCTGGGGTGCAAATCCCAGCTATGCCATTTCTTAGTGGTATAACTGTGGACCCACTTCCTGTTCCTTTATCTATAAAATGGAAGAATGTAAGTAACAATCTCGTAAGTTTGTTATGGATATCTAACAAGGTAATACATGTAACATACTTAGAACAATACTTGGCATAATGAGCACTCAGTAGGTATTTGGAATTGCTGTAACTCAGTTGAGGCTGATAGCGTATCATTATCCCAGTGAATTTTTGTTAGGGTGATATGTACCTAGTTTTTCTCGTCAAGGAAAAAATTTTATTCATTTTTATATTCCTAGGACCTGGTTAAAAAAAAAGTTACAGGTTCTAGGCTGGGCGCAGTGGCTCACACCTGTAATCCCAGCACTTTGGGAGGCCGAGGCAGGTGGATCACGAGGTCAGGAGTTCAAGACCAGCCTGGCCAAGATGGTGAAACCCCGTCTCAACTAAAAATACAAAAATTAGCTGGGTATGGTGGCCCACGCCTGTTATCTCAGCTACTCAGGAGGCTGAGGCAGGAGAATCGCTTGAACCCGGGAGACAGAGGTTGCAGTGAGCTGAGATCATGCCCCTGCACTCAAGCCTGGGTGACAGACCAAGACTCTATCTCAAAAAAAAAAAAAAGAAAGAAAGAAAGAAAGAAAAAGGAAAAAAAAAGAAATATTACAGATTCTAGAAGATACTCCATATATTTTTGATAAATAAATGAGTAAGCCTCTGGGACTCAATAGCTAAGGAGATTCCTCTCTTAGGAAAACAGGATTCCAGAGAGAGAAGTCCCAAAGAACAGTATATCCCACGTTTCTGGCCCAGATGCCCCAGATCCACTTAAATGGAAAGTAGAGATAGTTTTGTGGTATGAACCTGTGGCACTACAGAAAAAGCAAACTCCCCATTGCTTGACGGCCCAGGAGAAAAGGTCTGTAAACAGTGGGTGAAGAGAGGATCTTCCTTCCAACACTAGACTCTGCCAATCCCAAATGAGAAGCCCCTCCTCCCATGTGTTTTATACAAAAGGTGACATGGATCCCTGTGAAATGAGGCAAGCCTTTGATTGGACAGGCTCAGGGATAATAGTAAACAGAAGGTACTTTAGATTACACATGTCTAGGCATAGGAAGCTCATGAGGACATTGAATGGCACCCAGAATAGTGACTGGCACAATCCTGGTAATAAATAAGTGTTAGATTGATCCATAAATTATAGAAAGAATAAAATAATTAACAAACAACAAGGAATAAGATTATCAATCAATCAGTCGTGGTGGCCAATCCTCCAATTATATTGTGAAGGTGGCTGGTTAGTAATAGTCTACAGTGTCCCGAGGAACACTGGGTCAAGGAATTACTAAAAGGTCTGGAGTCATTTGCATTTGAAAAAGGCTGCATGCTATACAATGGAGATTTTTTAAAGTTAGCTTAATAAGAACTCTGCTTAGCTTTGTTTGGTTAACAGCATGAAACATTTTTCCCCTGCAGAGTGTTCAATAGTCTATCTCAAAGTTTAAAAAACACATAAAACTAAAATTAAATTTATGCTTAGAAATATAAACTATAATGCACGTTTGAAAACAAGAGCTATTTCTGGTATGAAGCTATGGCACATTTTAAAATTTTAAAATGTGGTGGTTAAATACTGCTGGTATTTTTATTTTTCTTTTTTATTTATTTATTTTTTTGAGATGGAGTCTTGCTCTGTCGCCCAGGCTGGAGTGTAGTGGCATAATCCTGGCTCACTGCAACCTCCGCCTCCCAGGTTCAAGCTATTCTCCTGCCTCAGCCTCCCGAGTAGCTGGAATTACAGGCACCTGCCACCAAGCCCGGCTAATTTTTGTATTTTAATAGATACAGGATTTCACCATGTTGGCCAGGCTGGTCTCGAACTCCTGACCTCAAGCGGTCCACTTGCCTCGGCCTCCCAAACTGCTGGGATTACAGGAATGAGCCACCGCGCCTGGCCTATCTTTATTTTATTTTATGTTATTTTTTAATTTTTTTGACAAGAGGAAAGAGTTTTCTAATAAGCGAGAAGCAGCGGGTTCCCAGCGCAGCTGAGAGACAGTCCTTGCGGCTGAGAGTGGCAGCAGGGGCGGGCGGTCCCAGGAGTTACCTGTGGCCCTGGGCACTGGCATTCCTATGGTCTCGGATGCTGATGGCCCGTTTGAGCAGACCTTCCACGCTGCGGAAGTAGACGCTGCTGTCCACCAGGTTCTTCACGGCGCTGCAGGCGTACTCCACGGTGTAGATGGCTCCCTGGCTCTGCTCCTCCCAACGCTGCATGTCTGCCTTGCGCTGGGCCAGCTCCGGGGAGGGAGCGGCGCATGTGCTCCTGCAGCCGGTACAGGGCCACAGACGGCCACAGTTCACCAGGACGTAGACACTCTCAGTGAACTTGTCCGTGACTTTCTTCCCCTTGAGCTGTATCTCTGGTTCCTCCATAGCGACCCCGGCCCCTTTATTTTTTAATATGTGTTTTTAACATGGTAAAATAAACATAGCACAAAATTTCTATTTCAACCGTTTTTAAGTGTTCGATTCAGTGGCATTAAGTACATTCGCCACGCTGTGCAACCATCACCACCAACCGTTTCCATAATTTTTTTTATCATCCCAAACAGAAACTTTACCCGTCAAACAATAACTCCACATTCCACTCTTCCCCAGCCCCAGGTAACCTCTATTATGTTTTCTGTCTCTATGAATTTCACGATTCCATTTACCTCTTATAAGTGGAATCATACAATCTGGCATATTTCACTTAGCATCATGTGTTGTTTGTTTGTTTGTTTTTTGGAGATGGAGTCTCGCTCTGCCGCCCAGGCTGGAGTGCAGTGGCACAATCTCGGCTCACTGCAAGCTCCGCCTCCCGGGTTCACGCCATTCTCCTGCCTCAGCCTCCCAAGTAGCTGGGACTACAGGCGCCCTCCACCACGCCTGGCTAATTTTTGGTATTTTTAGTAGAGACGGGGTTTCACTGTGTTAGCCAGGATGGTCTCGATCTCCTGACTTTGTGATCTGCCCGCTTCGGCCTCCCAAAGTGCTGGGATTACAGGCGTGAGCCACCGCGCCCAGCCAGCATCATGTTTTTAAGATTCATCCATGTGGTAGCATGTATCAGAATTTCACTCCTTTTTAAGGCTGAATTATATTCCACTCTATGGAATATAATTTTATTCTATGCATAGACCACATTTTGTCTATCCATTCGTCCGTCAGTGGACATTTGGATTGTTTTCCTTTTGGCTACTGTGAATAATGCTGCTCTGAACATTGATGTACAGGTATGTTTGAGTCCCTGTTTTCAGTCCTTCTGGGTATATACCTAGAAGTAAAGCAGAATTGCTGGATCATGTGGTAATTCTATATTTAACTTTTTGAAGAACCAGTGTTTTTATTATGTATTTTATTTTTAGAGACAGAGGTCTCACTCTGTCGCCTAGGCTGAAGTGTAGTAGCACCATGATAGCTCACTACAGCCTCAAATTCCTGGGCTCAAGTGATACTCCTGCCTCAGCTTCCTAAGTAGCTGGGACTACACGCTTGTGCCATCATGCCTGGCATGTGTTCTTATTTTTTATGTGACAGAATCTTTCTCTTGATTGCTAAGTTAAGAGAGTCTGAATTCTGCTATGCTATGCAGGAATGTATACTATCAATATGTAAAATGTAGCATGAGTTTTAGTTAATCATAATCATTTTACAGGAAAAAGCAGGTTATTCATAATATTTAGGGCTAAAGATTGGGATGTGGTAAGAGGAGATTGCTATAATCAAGTAACATTCCATCCAGAAGATAACAAAAATAGTAAGAATACATCTGTTCCTCATGCTTTCCTTCCTCCGAACTTCAAACATGCATCAATGTAAAATCTTTCCCTAATGTCACTTTCTGAAGTTGGTATGCTGGCATAGAATCCAAGGTCCTGATGTCTCTTCCGTTTTCTCTTTTGATGACTATTCCTTTATTCTTACCTATCAAAGGATAAGGCTAAATTAATTATTTCTTTGAGTTTCTATATATCTTCAGTGTTTCATTTTCTCACATTTTGGTTATAGTCTTTATTTATATAATTAGCTATCATTGCTTCATAGGCCTGCTGTTTGTTAAAAATCTTACCAATACCTCTCAATTTTTTCAATTTGTTCTATTAATAATGAGATCTGCGCCAGGTGCAGTGGCCCATGCCTGTAATCCTAGCACTTTGGAAGGCCAAGGTGGGTGGATCGCTTGAGCTCAGGAGTTTGAGACCAGCCTGGGCAACATGATGAAACCATGTCTCTACAAAAAATACAAAATTAGTGAGGCATGGTGGTACATGCCTGTAGTTCCAGCTACTTGAGGAACTGAGGCAGAAGGATCGCTTGAGTCCGAGAGGTGGAGGCTGCAGTAAGCTGAGATTGCACCACTGCACTCCAGCCTGGGTGACAAAGTGAGACCCTGCCTCCAAAAAAAAAAAAAAGAAAAAGAAAAGAAAAATTTTAAAAAAAAAAGAGAGATTTGAAGTAAACACAAGGTTCTGAAGTTTTTTGTATGATTGGATAGATTTCATTGTTCTATAGGCCCCTTTTCTGCTTATCATCTTCCACTTAGTGAGCATCATTTATCCCTGAAAAAGTTCTCCTTGAGTTAATTTTAAGTGGAAAAATAACATTAATTTATTGAGTCTACTTTGAGCTGCCACTTCCAAAACAAAACAGCAACAAGTTTTAAAAAAAAATTTCTTTTCTTCTGTATTCTCTAGATCCATGGTTTAAAAAGAGGGATTTGGCAAAATTCACCAGCAGTCCGTAGGATTACATTGGTACTGAAGTAAAGCGAGGGGAAAAAAAGTAAAATTGGTGGTGAGATTAAACTATACTAAGTCCAAAAGGATCATGAGCTCTGATAGCTAGGGAGAGAGGAGAAGAAAGATACAATGATGCTAAAAACGGACTTTTTATTGTTGTTTGTTTTGTTTTTGCTTTTTGACAGGCAGGCAGGGAAAACTGAGGGAGAGTAATCTAACATAGATACAATTCCTAAGGCATAAGCTCATTCTAACTGTATTGTAAAAAAAAGTCAAGTAGCTTGTTAAAACAAATACTATAGGAATTGTGTGGGTTTCAGAGAATTCCCAGGAGACTAGTAGTGAACAAAAATTTTCAGAATATTTTCTAGAATTAGACAGTATGGGACCAGGTGTGGTGGCTCATGCCTGTAATCTCAGCAGTTTGGGAGGCCGAGGTGAGTTTGAGACCAGCCTGGGTAACAAGTGAGTTGAGCCCAGGAGTTAGATATCAGCCTGGGTAACATGGTGAAACTCTTGTGTCTACAAAAAGTACAAAAATTAGCCAGGTGGCCAGGCATGGTGTCTCACTCCTGTAATCCCAGCACTTTGGGAGGCCGAGACGGGCGGATCAAGAGGTCAGGAGATTGAGACCATCCTGGCTAACACGGTGAAACCCCGTCTCTACTAAAAATACAAAAAAATTAGCTAGGCGTGATGGCGGGTGCCTGTAGTCCCAGCTACTTGGGAGGCTGAGGCAGGAGAATGGCGTGAACCCGGAAGGCGGAGCTTGCAGTGGGTTGAGATCGAGCCACTGCACTCCAGCCTGGGCGACAGAGCAAGACTCCGTCTCAAAAAAAAAAAAAAAAAAAAAAATCCCAGCTACTCAGGAGGCTAAGGTGGGAGGATCGTTTGGGCACAGGAGTAGGAGGCTGCCGTGAGCTATGATTGATTGTGCCACTGCACTCCAGCGTAGGTGACAGAATGAGACTCTGTCTCAAAAAAAAAAAAAAGAAAGAAAAAGAAAGTATGGGTCAGATGCAGTGGCTCATGTCTATACGTAATCCCAGCACTTTGGGGGGCTGAAGTGGGAGGATCACTTGAGCCCAGGAGTTTGAAACCAACCTGGGCAACACAGCAAGTCTCCATCTTTACAAAAAATTTAAAAATAAGAAGTATGTTCTAAGCTACAGAACATAAATTCTGTTATTGTACATTTTAGTAGTCACTGTTCTAAGAAAAAGTAATTTTACCACCATCATTGCACAATGTACTAAGTCAACTTTATGTATCAAACACTAAAAGATATAGAACAGTATTTCCCAAACCACTCTTGGAAGTATGGGGCATGGAGCAGGTATAGTGCCCAGGGATCAGAGATCAAATAATCTAAGTATATATATATACTTTTTCTCAATCAATGGACAATAAAAGTACAATTATCAATAACATTGTTGAAAAAAATATTTTTAAGTTGAGATCCACTAGTGTATTTGGTGGTATTTTCAGGCAAAAAGCAGCAACATAGATAGCAGAATAGAAAATTGTATTTTAGGCCAGGCACAGTGACTCACGCCTGTAATCCCACCACTTTGGGAGTGCGAGGCAGGTGAATCACCTGAGGTCAGGAGTTCAAGACCAGCCTGGCCAACACGGCGAAAGCCTATCTCTACTAAAAATACAAAAATTAGCTGGGCGTGCTGGTGGGCACCTATAATCCCAGCTACTCAGGAGGCGGTAGCTGAGGCAAGAGAATCGCTTGAATCCAAGAGGCAGAGGTTGCAGTGAACCGAGATCACACCTCTGCACTCCAGTCTGGGCGACAGAGCAAGACTGTCTCAAAAAAAAAAAAAAAAGAAGAAAGAAAGAAAGAAGGAAGGAAAGAAAGAAAGAAAGAAAAGAATATGAGATATTAGAGTAAAGGAATGACCCTGTTTAATGCACAAGGTCCTCTTTTAGGCAGCACACTCCTGTGGTTTGTCCAATTTCTTTCTGGTAGTGTGTTGTATTCAATATTGCTCAAAAGGAACTGTCATCTGTAGATCTTAGAAATCTTTTATTATTATTCTGAAATTTCATTATGTTTCCCCCTAAAGATAATTAATATTAACATTTTCTTATAATCCTTCTAGAAATTTTTCTCTGCATATTATTTTACTAATAAAATTGAGATTAAAATAGCACCAGACTACCAGTGTCTGTGTGTGTGTGTGTGTATCTGGCTTCTTTAACTTCATATTAATTTTTGAAAGTTGCCTTTTTACTTCACAAAATATAATGATTATAAAAATACTTTTTATCTATACAATTACAAATGTAAAGATAAGTTACTGAGTGAGGTTCTGAATGGACCTATTGTCCTAGGTATTTTTATGGATAGGATTTGTTAGATAAGAACCTATAAAAGTGCTCTGCTAGAAGTCTTACTAATGTTCCTATCCATGTTTGTTAGTTCATTTTCTGTTGCTATAAAAGAACAACAGAGCCTGGGTAATAAAGAAGAGAGGTTTATTTGGCTTACAGTTCTTCAGGCTGCACAAAAATGGCACCAGCATCCACTTGGCTTCTGGTGAGGCCTCAGGAAGCTTTGACTTATAGTGGAAAGTGGAGGAGGAGCAGGTGTGTCACATCGCAAGAAAGGAAGCAGAAAGAGAGATGCCAGCCTCTTTAAAACAACCAGGTCTCACATAAACAAATAGAATAAGAATTCACTCATTACGAAGGGGATGACACCAAGTCATTCATGAGGAATCAGCCCAAGCATCTGTCACTAGGGGATCACATTTCAACATGAGATTTGGAGGGGACACACATCCAAACTATGTCACCATGCATTTCAAAATAGATTCTTGGCTAGGCATGGTGGCTCACGCCTGTAATCCCAGCACTTTGGGAGGCTGAGGAGAGGGAGATCGCTTGAGCCCAGGAGTTTGAGAACAGCCTGGGCAACAAAATGAGACACCATCTTTACAAATAAAATTAACCAGATGTGGAGGGATGCACCTATAGTCCCTGCTCCTCAGGAGGCTAAGGCAGATCACCTGAGCCCAGGAGGTTTGAGGCCATAGTGAGCTGTGATTGCATCACCATACTCTAGCCTGGGTGACAGAGTGAGACCCTGTCTGAAGTAAAATGAATTCATTAACTTAATTAAATAATAAAAAAAAGATAAAGTCTCTGGTGAATGATGACACTAGACATAGTAAAGAGCAAATACAGTGGCCAAAAGTCAATTGTTCAATTTGAGAATTATTTTTCAAAGAGCATCTATTCACTAAAACCCACTCTTGCCTTTACCATGCACGATTACACCTAAATGACCAGAGTAGTTACCAAATATTGATGCTCTGATTCCAGATTGGCTTCTGTTGGTTATAATTTAGCTAAGATCCAGTTTTTTCATGAATAAAAAAATCTATCTCTAAATCCAGTAAGCTTAGATCACTTATCAAGTATATTATAGAGCCAAATTATACTTTAGTTGGAAGATTAGATTATATGACTGGTAAGGATTCTTTCCACTATATGGGGAATATTTTAATTCATTCGTTCATGATAGATATTTAGTTAAGTCTACCATGAGCTTTTACATGTGAAACTTAAGCATTAATTTTTTCCCATGGTGAAATGTAGAATTGCCGGCCTTCCTCTCTAGACATTTGAGACAACACAGATTTTCATAGTTTGATACAGATAGAGCTTAAAATGTTTTATTATAAAAGCAAAATATGCTCAATAAGGAAATATTGGAAAATACAACTAAGTACAAAGAGAAAGACTATTACAAGAAGCTAATCACTGGCCAGATGTGGTGGCCCACGCCTGTAATCCCAGCACTTTAGGAGACCAAGGTGGCTGGATCACTTGAGGACAGGAGTTCGAGACCAGCCTGGCCAACATGGCAAAACCTCGTCTCTACTAAAAATACAAAAATTAGCCGGGTGTGGTGGCATGCACCTGTAGTCCCAGCTACTCGGGAGGCTGAGGCAGAAGAATCGCTTGAACCCAGGAGGCAGAGGTTGCAGTAAGCCAAGATCATACCATTGCACTCCAGCCTGGGTGACAAAGCACTTCAGCCTGGGTGACAAATCACAACTCTGTCTCAAAAATAATAATAATTATTATCACTGCTTACAGTTGGATATATGTCCTCCTCTGCTTTCTTCGTTACAAACATATTTTCTAACCTGCCCCCCAAAATAGGTATCATGTTATCCATATTACTTTAAGCCTTTCTTTTTCACCAATTATACATTATGAACATTTTCCCAGGTTTATGGTCTTCTAAAACCACACTTTTAATGTCATGCATTGTTTAATAGCCTAGTTATACCAAAACGTGCCCAATATTCCTGGGCATTTATAAGGGAAAAAAAGCACTATGATGAATAACTCTTCACATATCACTTTGCCCACATCTCTTATTATCTCCTTAGGATGAATTCCAGGAAGTGTTATTTCTGGGCCAATGGGTATACACATTTTTAGACATTTGTCTCATATGGTCAAGTTGCCTTCCAGAAAATTAATATCTATTTTAACTCCCATTAGTAGTATATTAGAGTTCCACCTTCCCTATAACCTCTATAGAAATGGGTATATTTCCCCCTCAAGTTCTTTTTCTACACCCAGTACTTAAGGAATTGTGTCTCATAACTGTTTCCCTAATTCCTAATAGTGTCTGCCACACAGTCCATGTTCAAGAAATATTTATTAAAGAGAATGAATGAATAATAAACATTCTTCTAAGCTAAACATGAAGTGGATATGGGGAATAATAGAATGCAGAGGAAAAAAAAGAAAAACTAAACAAGGAATCAGGAGGCTAGCTCTGCTGCTAAGCTGTTGTATCACTAAGGGCAAATAATTTAACCCTGTCTGACCTCTTCTCAGAAATGGTTTCATGGGCATTCAACCTGAACAGTCACATAGAGCCCTGTACTCAGAGGGACCCGTGATTTATTTACTGCTCTGCTGTTGCCTTCTTGAAATGCTTGACAATTTTTGAGCAGGAAGTCCAACATTTTCATATTGCAGTGTGCACTGCAAGTGATGTAGCTGATGCTGCCTCTACCTTAACTGTAAAGCAAGATAGTAGAGAAAATGAGGCCTATTCACGCCATAGCAATTTGATTCTATGAGTTTTTCCTCAATTCAACCCAAGAGGCTACGATTTAAGTACATAAACATCTCGGAACAAGTTTGAGAGCCATTCTAATTGCTTGATGAAGATTCTTCATTCTGTGAAATACTTGGCCCCTTTCTTTAACCCATCTCTATCAAGTGGTCTCCTTCAGCCATTCCTTCTCATTCTGCTTCATAATTGCACTGGATTATAGTTACTCCTGCAGCACTGCAACCATTAACCTTTAAGTATGAAGGGACTGGAAAAGAGAAAGTTCCTTTTGATGACAAATTCTTCTGGTGTGAAAAGAAAGGCTTATCCAATACAGTTTCCTATAATGAAGGTATTGAGCAGAAAAAAAGAAAGACTTTGAAAGATCACTTTGAGCTTCTAAGCAAGTCGTAGATAATCAGAATCTTAGTACAATGTGGTTCCTTTCTATTTTGTTTAACTGTTTGTAAAAGCAACTCATTTCCATCCCCAAATTAAGTATAATTTCATAGGGGACAGTTCTCATATACAACATTTAAGAAGGAAACAAATGCTGCTCCAAGTTTATTCTTGAGTAATCATTTCGAAAATAAGTAATGAACTATAAAGGAAAAAAAACACAGCGAACTGCCCAGAGATGGGAACTGCATGTAAATTACTACTAATCTCAATTACCTATCCTTCTTCTCTACTCTAGAAAAATGCCATCTTTATTTTAAAACATTTCTTTTTCTTTTTATTTATTTATTTATTATTTTTTTTTTTTTTTTGAGACAGAGTCTTGCTCTTGTTACCCAGGCTGGAGTGCAATGGCACGATCTCGGCTCACTGTAACCTCTGCCTCCCGGGTTCAAGTGATTCTCCCTGCCTCAGCCTACCAAGTAGCTGGGATCACAGGCGCTCTCCACCACACCCAGCTAATTTTTGTATTTTTAGTAGCGACAAGGTTTTACCATGTTGGCCAAGCTGGTCTTGAACTCCTGACCTCAGGTGATCCGCCTGCCTCAGCCTCCCAAAGTGCTGAGATTACAGGTGTGAACCACTGTGCCCAGCCTATTTTAAAACATTTCTATCTGAGCAGGTCAAGTTATTTTAAGATGTTATCTGTTTCAACACACGTAATGAAATGTGGAGGGCAAACATGCTGCCATTTTACAGAGATAGAAAGTGAAAATAATCTGCACAAAAGTTCCATGAAGCTTAGATCTTTCTGTCTAATGATCTTGGCTCCATCTTGAAATGTTTAATAAAAACCCATGGCCAACTAATGGACTGAAACAATTTGGGAGGTTTTTAATGGTTTTTTTTTAATGTTTAGACTTCATTATATATAGAACAAACCATATGATTTAAATCTTCTTGACAATTTTGTCTTATTCCTAGTCATTATTATTATTATTGTTATTTGAGACAGAGTCTCACTTGGTCACCCAGGCTGGAGTGCAGTGGTGTGATCTCGGCTCACTGCAACCTCTGCCGCCCAGGTTCAAGCAATTCTCCTTCCTTAGCCTCCTGAATAGCTGGGATTACAGGCGCCTGCCACCGTGCCCAGCTGATTTTTGTATTTTTAGTAGAGACGAGGTTTCACCATCTTGGCCAGGCTGGTCTTGAACTCCTGACCTCATGATCCACCTGCTTCGGCCTCCCAAAGTGCTGGGATTACAGGCATGAGCCACCACGCCCAGCCAATCATTATTATTATTAATTGTACTTTTCTACAGAGTATGTGTTTGGGAGAATTTGGTTAATATTGGCGTTGTTGATATTCTGAGCCTCTCACTGAGAGCTGAGTAGACAGAATTTAATCACAATATATGTCTGTCAGTGCATAGTTGGCAAAGATACCTATTTTGCTTCAAGTTTTCTGTCAAGTCTGCTTTCTGGTCGCAATAATATATTTGTAATGGGTAGTCTATAAAGAGAGTAAAGTAGTAGGAACATTTGGAAGGTCAACTAACTTTTGACTGTTATAGTTCCAGTTAAGTTATCAAAGAAGTTGACAGTCTAATTACCAGAATGATTTAAAGCAGCTTCTGTGTTTGCCTCTCTCTCAGGAAACAAGGTAAGCAACGAGAAAATCTGGTTTATCTAAGACTTACTGAGGCATATGGCCACTTTTATATATGTTATTTTGAATGTGTGTGTGGGGATTCATACATTCGTTCATTCATTCAAAAAAGGTTATTGAACATCTGACATGTACCAGCAATTGTGCTAAGTCCTGGTGAACAAGATAGATATATCAGATAAGACTAAGTTTCACTGAGAGTGGCGACTGCCCTCCAAATAGCATTAGCTTAATCAAGATAGAATTGGATTTGTCTTTAATTTGTAAGTCTGAAGGAAGTAGTCCAGAGCAGTTATGCTGGCTCTGCTGCCTGAAGTCCTTAGGGACCCAGGCTGTATCCAGGTGTCTGCTCTACCATTCCTAGGGTGTGGCCCTTGTCTTCAACATCCAAGACGGAGCTACACCCTTCCTATACACACTTCAAGCAGCAGGTAAGGAAGAAGGAAAGAAGCAGGACCAAGTTATTTGCCAACCATCATTTAAGGAAACTTTCCATAACCTGCCATACATTTATCTGTTCTCATTTATCAGAACCCAATCCTAGGGCTCACATCTAGATACAGGGAGCCTGGGAAATATGTATTTTGCTCAGGCATCAATGCGTTCATTTAAAAATGAGTGGAGATCTAATAAGGAAGAACTGATGTTAGCAATTTCTACCATTCATTGCCCCAGGCCTCTTGTATCTCATATCCTACCAGAACTGGACGAGGAAGGAAGGAGGGCAGAGTTAGCTTAAAATGTAATTTATGAATTTCAAGAAATACCTGTAAAGGTGATGATAGTTAACAACACAACTCAGGTACCACTTTTTCTAGGAAGATTTCCCTAACCACCTCTCCGCACAGTCAAGGATGGATGCCCTTTTTACAAGCTTTTATCTTCCATCTCGTGCAGTACCTATCATGCCATTTATTGATGATACAATAATTGTCTATTTCTCTCTTCCCAACTGTTTCTCACATCAACTTGACGATAATGCCTTCAGTTAAAACCTGAATTTATATTTCTTTGTATCTCCAGTATCTCTAGCCTAATGTATAACATTCAATAGATTCATGAAAAGTGTTTATTACTTAAAGTGGTTGAAAAAATTGCAAACAAAAAACTCTACTTAAATGTCATAAAGGTTTTGTAGAGTAATAGTATAGACAGAACTTCTCCAGCTATCAAAATATTTAGCACCAAATTTTTTGCTTATGAACATAAAAGAATGTTTTATTTCCATCAATATTAAGACTATCATCTGATCTTCTGAACATGTTAAATATTGCTGGCAAACAGAATTACCTGCATTTTGTCAATGATGAATGTTAAGACAATTATAAATATTTTAAAATCATTATTTTATCAAGGTTGTGAAAAAAACTCTCTTAAAATACTCTGAAAAAACACAAATAGTGAATCCTATCCACTTTATGTAAATGGTAAAGTTGGGCTCAGGGTGACATAATTTGAAATAGAATAACACATTGACTCTCCAATCAATGTTGTCTTCTAGGTCTATGCTCTCCCATAATCCTAGTGGGGCAGGCCTGAAGTGGACAGCAAGACTTTCACCAAAACAGTTCCCACACAGCTCAATCTCTCCTCTTCCCTCTGTTACCCCACATGGCATTGTAAAAAAAAAGAGAAATTTAAGCTGATATGATTCATTTTCTCAGCCCTTTTCAGTTTAAATCTGTTCACATTTCTTATTGTAGTTATTCATAACTTTTTCTTGATTTTCTTAGGTCGGACACATATGTTCTTCAGATCAGAAATTCAACTGATAAAGATACTTCTGAATTTACAACTGCTTGGTTTTAAGAAAAATGTATCCAAGACAGAGGAGTTTGTTCAAAAGTCTCCATTTTTTCCCCTAGCACTGTACACTGTTATTTTATGATTCATTCAGTTACCAAACATTTGTTGAATACAAACTATGCACAAGGCAAATGCTATGATAATGCACAAATTTGCATTTGCATTAAATTTTCCTTAATTTGAGCTATAAAATACATTACAATTAACTAAAGATATTGCATTATATTATTTATATAATCCCACATGTAACTGGATCAAACTTTGAATTGGAAATTGAGGGAAATTGGTTAAAATCAAATAAGTGTGTGTGTGTATGATTTTCTGTTAAAAGATATGAATTGTCAGATGGGAAAAAATTTCTTGCTTTAAGCAAGTACTGACCCAAAATATTAAACAAAAATAGTCCATTTAGAGTCTACTTAGAGAGTACTCACGCACTGTGTAAAATGCTAATGATGAGGGAGAAAATGAGTCTCCTTCACTCTTTCACTTATCTCTTGGGCTTAGGGCATGAGATCTGATAGCCATTGTCACTTACAGCTACACACATCTTCAGCAATTATAAATTTACACGTTTTCCCCTCCAGTTAATGTAGCTAAATTTTATTTTATCTTCTAAGTACTACACATTACTTTTATCAATACTACTTTCTCTAGGAAGAATTTGTACATAAATGAAGGACCATAGGTCCCATATATATATATACATATATATATATAATATTTATATAATGCTGAATTCCTTCTGTCCTTCAGTGTCTTACTCAACATATCTATAAATCCTTAGTAATTTTTAAGCCAGGTAAACAGCTCTATGGAAAGCAGCTATTTTCATATACTGCTATGCTGCTCTTGGGCCCATGCCATTTTTTCTCTTCTATATGGGACAGTCTATAAAAAGCTGAACGGAGTGTTAAATCTAAGAAAGGATAGAACCATAACTCACTGGCAGGTCACAGTAATACAAGCAGAAATAAGTATCAAATATGGAGTGCTTTGTAAAATATAGAGCATTATGTAAATGTTAAGTATTATTCTTCATGCACTTAAATAATGTTTATTGAATGCTAGATGATGAAGATAAATAAAATGTTTCATTTAGGAAGTTTAAGGAGGAGAAAAAGATATAAGCTATAATATTTCAGTAGTGAAGATATGTGAGTATGGTAGAAGAAGTTATCAATTGGTCCAAAGGAATCAGGGATGGTTTCATACCAGAAGTAAATTTTGGGCTAAGAATTTAAACACTGGTAGGCGTTTGTTACATAAACAGGTAAGAGGGCATTTTAGAGAGAGAGAGGGTAGCACGTGCAGAGGCTTGAAAGAACCTGGCTGGTTCAGAGATCAGTGGGCCATTCCATATGGCTAACATGTAGGCTGGCAGGGCTTAGATCAGGAAGCGCCTCAAATGACAAACAACAGGCTTGGGATTTTATCCTGTAAGTGTTTTGAGTCATGAGAGGATTTTAAGCAAGAAAGAAACATAATTAGATTTGCATTTTTGAAAAGATCATTTGGGTGGCAGTGATGACTGCTCATATTAGGATGTGGAAATAAGGAAGAAATAATCATTTCATATATTTAATGGACAGATAATACAATTTATTAACTGACTAGTTGTGGGGAAATGATTTTGAAGTTTCTGATGTGGGTATTTTGGTTGGATGCTGGTACCACATTCACTAAGGGGGTAAATGGAGTGTTGAAAGTATTTGGAGGAAAAGTGACTTGTTTTGGCATGTTGAGTTTGAAGTACTTAAGGAACATCCAGAAGGAATGTTCCAGAAGAAACATGTCTAGAAGAAAATTTGATATATGGTCTTCAACTTAGCAGACAGGTCTAGGGTGGAAACATAGATTTAGGAATTATAATCCTATTGGGCAGTAGTTCTCATACATTAGTATATATAAGAATCACCAAAGTGCTTGTTAAATGCCAATTTCTCTGTCTAACCCTCAGAAGCTCTGGTTGAATGGGTCTGGGGAAGGGCTCAGGAATGAATTTAAATAAGCAACTCCAGTGACTCGGCTGCAGATGATTTATAGAACACACTTTGATAAATATTGCCACAAGAGCAAGAGAACTACAGGAAGTGGTGCCATAAGACCAAAAAGTGGAGAGTTTCAAGGAGTAGGAGTGGTGACTATGTCAATACAGTATGAAGGTTGGAAAAGCTCAGAACTGAAATACCCCTGGACTTGGTAGCTTACAGCAGGGCAACTGGTGTCCCAGAAGAGCAGGCACAGTGAGAGTGGTGAGAGCAGATAACAACTGCAGTGGGTAGAAGAGTGACTAGGGCTGGGGAAATAGACACAATGAATGAAGCTTCACTCAGAAGGGAATGTCTTGTGGACAAAAGTTAAAACCTAATGTCTGAAGAAGGTGGTTCAAGCCCTAAGTCTACCACTTAATGGCTATGGCATATAATATCTATGAGGAGCCCATTTTCTTGCTTAGAACGTGCTATAATGTCTATGTTATAGAGCCCTTTGTACAAGGGAAATACAAGTGTCTGTGGCAAAAAAATGTGTAAATTGCTCTTCCAGACTTTTTTATTAACAAGCCATCTAAGTGGCAGAAAATCCTAAACAATTGTATAGATCAGGCATCTTACTCATGTCTGTTCACTGTGACAAAACATCCCCAACTTCAGTCATTGGCATGCACAGGACTTTAGAGGGAAAAAGTGTCATATTTAATGTCTTAAATAGACCTATGGCCTCACTTTCCACATGAGGATCCAGAGGTCTGAGTGGGAAGTGGAGGTTAAAAGATTTGTCTAAAGTCACACAACTAATGGCAAGGCCAAGTATAAAATTCAGCCAGACTCCTGACTCAATGTTCCCCCTCCCTACCCTGACTCCTGCTCCTGCATTATAACATATTTCTTTTTTTTTTTTTTTTTAGCTTCATCTTTTATTTGCATACAAGGAACAGGTGACTACATTTACTGTCAGTTTTGCTATATGTATTGATAAATGTGAATTTTTGCATAATTTTGTGTCTTGAGAACAATATACAATCCTAATTAGTTATATACTCTTAATTTAAATACTTTTTTTTAACATTTAAGAGAAACATTTCTTAAAGTGAGGTTTCACTAACAGTTTACTAAGTATCTACAAATGACCCAAAGTTTTATAAGATATACAATTCTCAATTCAGTTACTTTTTATTATTATTATTATTATTATACTTTAAGTTTTAGGGTACATGTGCACAATGTGCAGGTTAGTTACATACGTACACATGTGCCATGCTGGTGTGCTGCACCCATTAACTCGTCATTTAGCATTAGGTATATCTCCTAATGCTATCCCTCCCCCCTCCCCCCACCCCACAACAGTCCCCAGAGTGTGATGTTCCCCTTCTTGTGTCCATGTGTTCTCATTGTTCAATTCCCATCTATGAGTGAGAACACGCGGTGTTTGGTTTTTTGTCCTTGCGATAGTTTACTGAGAATGATGATTTCCAACTTCATCCACGTCCCTACAAAGGACATGAACTCATCATTTTTTATGGCTGCATAGTATTCCATGGTATATATGTGCCACATTTTCTTAATCCAGTCTATCATTGTTGGACATTTGGGTTGGTTCCAAGTCTTTGCTATTGTGAATAGTGCCGCAATAAACATACATGTGCATGTGTCTTTATAGCAGCATGATTTATAGTCCTTTGGGTATATATACTCAGTAATGGGATGGCTGGGTCAAATGATATTTCTAGTTCTAGATCCTTGAGGAATCGCCACACTGACTTCCACAATAGTTGAACTAGTTTACAGTCCCACCAACAGTGTAAAAGTGTTCCTGTTTCTCCACATCCTCTCCAACACCTGTTGTTTCCTGACTTTTTAATGATTGCCATTCTAACTGGTGTGAGATGGTATCTCATTGTGGTTTTGATTTGCATTTCTCTGATGGCCAGTGATGATGAGCATTTTTTCATGTGTCTTTTGGCTACATAAATGTCTTCTTTTGAGAAGTGTCTGTTCATATCCTTTGCCCACTTTTTGATGGGGTTGTTTGTTTTTTTCTTGTAAATTTGTTGGAGTTCATTGTAGATTCTGGATATTAGCCCTTTGTCAGATGAGTAGGTTGCGAAAATGTTCTCCCATTTTGTAGGTTGCCTGTTCACTCTGATGGTAGTTTCTTTTGATGTGCAGAAGCTCTTTAGTTGAATTAGATCCCATTTGTCAATTTTGGCTTTTCTTGCCATTGTTTTTGGTGTTTTCGACATGAAGTCCTTGCCCATGCCTATGTCCTGAATGGTAATGCCTAGGTTTTCTTCTAGGGTTTTTATGGTTTTAGGTCTAACGTTTAAGTCTTTAATCCATCTTGAATTAATTTTTGTATAAGGCATAAGGAAGGGATCCAGTTTCAGCTTTCTATATACGGCTAGCCACTTTTCCCAGCACCATTTATTAAATAGGGAATCAACATATTTCTTTTCTTAATTCTCTGCTATTGGAATTTTGCTCTTTGTCTTTTATAGCAAAGAGAGGTGTAGATGATTACAGTTTCCCTGACTGAGGTAAAGAAGAGGTGTTTAATTTGAACAGGTCCAAGGGTTCAGATGCAAGATCTTTGAAAACATTTTAAACCATCTTCTTCCCTTTTATGCTCCATGCCTCCAGGCAGATGCCCTAAACTTTGTCTAGAATCCCTGCTGTAGTCAAGAGATCAGCCAGCAGCAAAATAACTAGTGCTATTACATATTTCTTTCAATTCTCCCTTTCACAACTGAAGAGCACTCCAAAACATCAACATTAAAAGACTGTAGTTCAGGATAGACCTTGAATGGTTCACGGGACACCCTTGAAAAATAACTGTTACAGAAGATTTATAGTCTATGACAAGGATGGATATGCTACTTCCCACACTATACTTACATCTCCATCTCCCTTTCTAAGCTGCCCAAAGTAAGCTGAGTCTTTTAGTTGCTAACACCCAGCAGAATGGTAGGAACCCTATACAGCCTATGGTTGTTGAATGAATGAGTGAAAGAAATAATTTTATTTGTATCTCTCTGTATCCAGTTCTTAACAGAAAAAAAGCTTTAATAAATTGATTTCCAGATTTTATTTTTGTTCTCTGCCTTAGACCCTCAGTCTCCAGTCTTTCTGCCTAGATTTCCACTAAACTAATTGGATCATATATTTTGTCCTTCACTATAGACTTTTGATGGTATGTAACACCTTACTGTTGACTAGTTAAAAGTTACAGGAACTGTTTACAATATTCTTTATTGTCAGCTGGGTGTGGTGACTCACACCTGTAATCCCAGAACTTTGGGAGGCCGAGGTGGGTGGGTGCATCACCTGAGCTCAGGAGTTCAAGACCAGTCTGGGCAATGTGATGAAACCCCGTCTCTAACCAAAAACATAAAAAGTTAGCTAGGCCTGGTGGTGTGCACCTGTGGTCCCAGCTATTCGGGAAGCTTAGGTGGGAGCATCACTTGGACCTGGGAAGCGGAGGTTGCAATGAGCAGAGATCATGCCACTGCACTCCAGCCTGGGCAACAGAGTGAGACCTCATCTCAAAAAAAAAAAGAAAAAAAAATCCTTATTTTGTGAATTAATAATACAACATGTGATATATGAGGTATATCATGCAATAATGTTATATATGAGGTATCACAAATATATTTGGAAAGACAACCACATAAAAGTCCCAAAAGTTTGTTGGTAGGTTTTAATAAACATTTATATATATATGAATGATAGATGCTTCTTAATAGTAAAAGGCATTATCTTCTCTCTCATGAGACTCTTTCTCCATTTTCTAGAACTCATAAATTTTTCCCATTCCCTTTAAAAAAGGAAACAAATTGATTAGCTGCTTTCTCAGATATCACCTTGTTCTTTTTCCTTTCACATATTTTAGGAAACTTAACTTTGCGTTTTTCTTGTTATTATGTGTGTTTTTCTGCTTTGTCTGAACTGTAAGCTCTTTAGAACAAGGATTTTCCTCCGTATATGGAGCGAGTGACGTTTATTTTTAGTGCTCAGTACTTGTTAAACCTCCTCTTTTTTTTGGCTGTGCTGTGATAGTCATTGGATAATGCTGCTCCAAAAGGCAGATCATGATATAAGAAATTGAATAGTCTCATAGGATGGAAATATGAAAAAAAAAACAATAAAAAGCAGAGGTTAGATATGAGTTTATATCTGAATCAGTTATTGAAGAGGTATGAGGTGATAAAAAAAGGGGATATGTTATTGGGAAATAACTCTGTTGGGAGGTAGAAGCATTGGGAAGAAAATTAAATTCAGTAACCATTCTAGTGCTGACTCAAGGTTGCAGAGATTCTGTGATGGGAAGGGCACGATTCTTACCTCACTACAGTGAAGGAGACTCACATATACACACAACTACAAGATAAAGCAGAACTAGATAAAGACGTAGTTACAGAGAGAGGGCACTCTAGAATGATTTTAAGAAAAATATGATTTTATTCATTAAGGATGGAAATTATTCATAGTGCCCGTCTTTCTAATATTGAGGCTGCTTTTACTGGCTCTTGGAAGTCCTAAGGGCAATTATTTCCCCAAATCAGAAGCATGCCTCTTTTTGTATATGTGTCACTAAGTTTTTTATTTACTGCTTTTCCTAAATTTGGGTGCACATTATAGAATTGTACTTAAGATTCTAGACTGCCATTTAAGCACTGTGAATATGATTTCTTAAGATACACGTTTTTATGAAGTGAATTTCTATTGCTTTTTGAAATGTGCCTTGCACTAATGAATCTTGTAGTATCAAAAGATTTAGAGCTAAAAGGAATACCAGTACTGCATATGGTCAACTTACAGGCTTCCCAGTAGTACACAGTCAAAAATTCAAATGCTATAGCTGGACTAACTGGTACTAGAATTGCAAAGTTATAATCATATTAAAAGACTCACTTTAGATTTTTTATTTGCAATGACAACATAATACAAAGTCAGTAGCTCTTGATTTTCTTGCTATACTATATCCAGTGACCACTGACGCTAACGTGGAACATTTCCTGCTAGCTATTCATTGATTAAAAAAAAGGAGTCATTTTTTTTTTTTCCGGAGACTAGGCAGGAGACAAGATGTCAAGAAGTAATAAGTAGTGAAATGAAAGAGGAGAATGCAAAGGAACCAAAAGAGAAAACATTAAAATGATGTTATTTTTTCGCCCTTGTGTATGCAGATGGACAGGAAAATTATAGCAGTAATTGCAGACTCCTTTTCACTGAAGACAGAATGGCCTTGGGGAATCAGAGTATGGGAGAAAAAGTTCAGTGAAACTGCATTCTCATCCAGGCCCCAACTGACTTGCTGGATATGGCTTTGTCCGAGGTCATTTACCCTTTCTGTGCCTTAGTTTCCTTAACTGTTGAAAAACATTATTTACCATTTTAAGTTACTGAGAAGATGAATGAGATCATGCTCCAGAAACACCCAAAACTGGTCACAAAATTAGGTGCTATAAGAATACTAAGTAGTACTATTATTACTGTACTGTGCATCCTGTTGGAATGAGTCATCTTGCTGCAAAGATGCAAAAGCGATTCCAAGTGTGGTAAAAGACCAGAGACAATGAGAAGAAGCAGTTACTCTTAAATGGCATTAAGGGAGAAGATCCCAGTCGCAGTGAAATCTGCCCTTGTTCAACGAACAAAAGCAGGAGGAAGGGAGACAAGACTTTTTTTTCTTTTTTTTTTTTTTTGAGACAGAGTCTCGCTCTGTCGCCCAGGCTGGAGTGCAGTGGCGCGATCTCGGCTCACTGCAAGCTCCGCCTCCCGGGTTCAGGCCATTCTCCTGCTTCAGCTTCTGGAGTAGCTGGGACTACAGGCGCCCGCCACCACGCCCGGAGAATCTTTTGTATTTTTCGTGGAGACGGGTTTTCACCGTGTTAGCCAGTATGGTCTCAGTCTCCTAACCTCGTGATCCGCCCGCCTCGGCCTCCCAAAGTGCTGGGATTACAGGCGTGAGCCACCCGGCCAACAAGACTTATTTTTTAACTACACGCATACCTAGGAGACACTGCTGGTTCATTTCTAGACCACCACAATAAAGTGAACATAGCAATAAAGTGAGTCACACCATTTTTTTGGTTCCTAGTGCATATGTTAGTTATATTTATTATACTGTAATCCATTAAGTGTGCAATAGCATTATGGCTAAAAAATGTACATGCCTTAATTTAAAAAACACTTTAGCCAGGCGCGGTGGCTCACGCCTGTAATCCTAGCAGTTTGAGAGGCCGAGGCAGGTGGATTACCTGAGGTCAGGAGTTCGAGATCAGTCTGGCCAACAGGTGAAACCCTGTCTCTAATAAAAATACAAAAATTAGCTGGGCATGGTGATTCACACCTGTAATCCCAGCTACTAGGGAGGCTGAGACAGGAGAATTGCTTGAGCCCGGGAGAGGGAGGTTGCAGTGAGCTGAAACTGCGCCACTGCACTCCAACCTGGGCAACCGAGTGAGACTCCATCTCAAAAAAAAAAAAAAAAAAAAAACTTTAATGGTTAAAAAATGCTAATGGATCATCTGAGTCTCCAGCAAGTCTTAATCTTTTCGATGGTGGATCTTGCCTCAATGTTGTTGATGGCTGCTGACCAGTCAGGCTAGTGTTGATGCAGGTAAGAGCGGTTGTTGCAGTTTCTTAAAGACAGTAGTGAAGTTTGCTGCATTGATTGACCCTTCCTTCCATGAAGGATTTCTCTGTAGCATGTGATACTGTTTGATAGCATTTTATACACAGTATAATTTCTTTCAAAATTGGAATCAATCCTTTCAAACCCTGCCACTACTTTATCGACTAAGTTTATATTATATTCTAAACCATTTGTTGTCATTCCAACAATGTTTACAGTATCTTCACCAGGAATAGATTCCCTCTCAAGAAATCACTTTCTTTGCTCATCCATAAGAAGCAACTCCTCATCCCTTCAAATTTTACCATGAGATTGTGGCAATTCAGCCCCATCTTCAGGCTCTATTTCTAATTCTAGTTCTCTTGCTATTTCCACATTTCTAGTTACTGCCTCCACTGAAGTCTTGAACCCCTCAAACTCATCCATGAGGGTTGGAATCAACTTCTTCCAAACTCCTGATAATGTTGATCTTTTGGCTTCCTTCCTTAAGTCACAAATGTCCTTCATGGCATCTAGAATTATGAATTTTTTCAATTTACTTTTTCCAGATCCATCCAAGGACACACTATCTATGGCAGCTATAGCCTTATGAAATGTACTTTCTACATAATAAAACTTGAAAGTCACAATGACACCTTGATCCATGAACTGTGGAATGCATGTTGGGTTAGCCAGCATGAAAACAACACTAATCTCTTTGTATGTCTCCAGGAGAACTCTTGGGTAAGCAGGTACACTGTCAATAAACAGAAATATTTTGAAAGGAATCACTTTTTCTTTTCTTTCTTTTTTTTTTTTTGAGCAGTAGGTCTCAACAGCAGACTTAAAATGTTCAGTAAGCCATGACAGATGTGCTGTCATCTAGGCTTTGTAGTTCCATTTATAGAGCACAGGAAGAGTATATTTAGCATAATTTTTAAGGGCCTTAGAATTTTTGAAATGGTCAATGAGAATTGGTTTCAACCTAAAGTCACCAGCTGCATTATCTCCTAACAAAAGAGTCAGCCTGCCCTTTGAAGCTTTGAAGCCAGGCATTGACTTTTCCTCTCTAGCAATGAAAGTCCTAGATGGCATCTTCTTCCAATAGTAGGATGTTTTGTCTACATTGAAAATATGTTTAGTGTAGCCACCTTCAATGACCTTGACTAGATTTTCTGGATAACTTGCCGCAGCTTCTACATCATCATTTGCTGCTTCATCTTGCACTATTATGTTATGGAGATGGTGTCTTTCCTTAAATCCCTGCTAGCTTCAACCTTTTCTTCTGCAGCTTCCTCAGCTCTCTCAACCTTCATAAGATTGAAGAGAGTTAGAGCCTTGCTCTGGATTAGGCTTTGGCTAAAGTGAATGTTGTAGCTGGGTTGATCTCCCCAGACCACTAAAATTTTCTCCCTATCTGCAATGAGGCTGTTTTGTTTTCTTATAATTCATGTTTTCACTAGAGTAGCATTTTCAATTTCCTTCAAGAACATTTCCTTTGCATTCCCAACTTGTCTAATCATTTGACACAAGGCCGAGCTTTTGGCCTCTCTTGGCTGTTGATACATCTAAGCTTAATTGTTTCTAGCTTTTGATTTAAAGTAAGGGACATGCAACTCTTCCTTTCACTTGGTCACTTAAAGGGCATTGTAGGGTTACTGGTTGGCCTAATTTCAATATTAGGCCATTATTATTAGGCAAGTATTAGTGTTTGATTTCAGGGAATATGGAGGCCCAAGATGAAGCAGAGAGACAGAGGAACAGCTGGTTGGTGGAACAGTCAGAACACACACATTTATTAAGTCCCTCCCTGTCTTACTTGGGCTCAGTTCATGGTGCCCTCAAAACAATTTCAACAGTAACATCAAAGATCACTGATTACAGATCACTATAACAGGTACAATAATGAAAAAGTTTGAAAGATTGCAAGAATTACCAAAATGTGCTACAGAGACATGTAGTGAGCAAATGCTGTTGAAAAACGGTGCTAGGACTTGCTTAATGCAGAGTTGCCGCAAACCTTCAATTTGTAAGACATGAAAGATCTGCAAACAGCAATAAAGTGAATCGCAGTAAAACAAAGTGGGCTTGTACAGCAAGGAGGTTATACAAATATACTTTTGAAATCCTACAGCCAGTTTGAATCCAGGCTTTGGCAGTTATTACTATGACTGGGCAAACTACTGTGTTTTTAAACTTCATTTTTCCTATCTGTAAAATGGGGATTTTTTATAGATTGTTTGTGTATATATATATATACACATATATATATAGTTGTGAAGATTTAAAAATGTACACCGTCACAAGGACTCCATAAAATAAGCTATTATTGTAATCTATTGGAGACAGGGCAAGTAAAAATCCACACTGATGTTAAGTAAATCTTTAAAAACAAGTACCAGAAAAAGACGAGTTTTTATAAGATATGACTTAAGGGGCCTAGGAAGAGAAAAAACTTGTTTTGTCAAGTCTAAATCCACTCATATTTCATGGGGCCACGTATCACGTCCAACCTTTGATATCTGGCACACAACAAACAAACAGGAAAGGCCTTTCGTGTGCTTTAATAAAAACAGCTTTCCATTTTAAAACGATAAATATATTGGAAAAATCTGTTGGCTCTCCAACAGCTCTTATAAAACAAAGCTCAGACGCTGTGTTTTTGTTGTTTGAAAGACAGAAATCAGGGGCTTGGTCATTATTAGGCTCCCTTTGATCGCTCCCTGGGATGGGAAGCCTTCGGGCAAAGCCCTGGGGGCAGGACGCGTTTTTTTTTTTTTAATCGATCCCGGAACCTTCGCGCGGCGGAGGGGGCGGGCACGCCGCAGGGGCCCGAGGGAGGGGTCTGGGGCGCGGCGCCGCTTGCCCATCCCCCGAGCGCGCGGCAGGGCGGCCGGCCTGCGGCCGCCGGGATGCGGAGGGGCGGCGACGGGGGCCGGACCCTGCCGGGCCGGCGGGGCGGGCACCGCCCGAGGGGGTAGGGCGCGCGCGGGGGCGCGCCGGGCCGGGGAGGCGCGCTCCGGCCGCGCTCGCTCCGCGCTCCCTTCGCTCGCTCGTTCCCTCCTCCCTCGGCAGCCGCGGCGGCAGCAGGAGAAGGCGGCGGCGGCGGCTGGGGATCAGACATGGCGGCGGATCTGAACCTGGAGTGGATCTCCCTGCCCCGGTCCTGGACTTACGGGATCACCAGGGGCGGCCGAGTCTTCTTCATCAAGTAAAGAGCCGGGGACGGCACGGGGGCCCGCAGGGGCGGGAGGGCAGGAGGCGGGCGGCTGGCGAGACGGGGGAGAGCCCGGGTCTGTGCCCCTGCAGCCCCTCGGCTCGCCCCCGCGTCCCCTCTCACGCTCCGTGTCTGCCCCTTCTCTCACCCCTGCAGCGAGGAGGCCAAGAGCACCACCTGGCTGCACCCCGTCACCGGCGAGGCGGTGGTCACCGGACACCGGCGGCAGAGCACAGGTAACGCCGGGCCCGAGCGGAGTTGGGCTCCGCCTGGAGGAGGCGGCAGAGCCCGGGCCGCCCGGCTCCCAGCAACCTGCCCCGCGCCGCGGGCCCCGGGAGGCGGCGAGGCGGGGCGGAGGCCGGGCGGGAGCGGCCGCAGGTAGAGGGGCCACGGGGACTCCGCCGCCGGGAGTTCTCTGCAGTCTCGGGGCGCCTCTTTTCTCCTCAGCCTTTCATCAGCACTTGGAGACGGCGCCCTCTTCCTGCGCCTTCTCCCCCCATCCCAGCCTAGACGACCCTCGCGACCCTAGAGTGGCGGCGCACCCCTCCCTGAAACCTGGAGTCCTGAGTTTTTCCTCCGCGGCCGCTACTCACTCCCCGGTGACCCCCAGCTGCGGTCTTGCCCCCCAGCAATCTTTAGGCAGTCCTTACCCACTCCCCTCCCTGCAGTCCCGGACCCTGATCGCCCGCCGGGATAACGTAACCACATCCTCCCCCTCCTCCCGGGAGCGCTGCCTCCTGCCGTGCAGCTTCCTCCTCTTAGGTGGGACTTGTGGGTAGGTGGCTGATGAAGGAGGAGGAAGAGAAGAGGAGTTCGGGGGTGCTGCGATCCTCTCTGTGACAGGGAACGGCTCGGGAAACGCTTGGCGCGTTCCCTCCTGCCACGGGAGGAGCAGCCGGAGCCGGAGGAGGCGTTCGCAGCCTCAGTTGCTCTCGATCCGGATCTAAAGTCCCCGCCAGCCGCACGGAGGTTGCACAGACTGCCAGGAGGCGGTGGGCGTGCGAGGGGGTGTTCCGTATGTGGGCACCCGGGCCCTGTTTGGAGGGGGTCCGTGGGGAAGCGGCTCTCTAGGGTGGCTTTGGGAGCTTGTTTGAATGCTAAGTGTGAGTGGAGCTGGAAAAGGCTCCTCGTAGTTTCTGTGCTGGTCTGGGCTTCTTTTATCATTCTTTGTTTACATTCGTGACTTGTTTGTCTTTGAAATGTAACATGTGTTCTCTTACTGGCCTGCCTCTAGTCCTGGTGATTGGAAAGGCTTGAGAGCAG
Source organism: Pongo abelii (assembly GCF_028885655.2). NCBI lineage: Eukaryota > Metazoa > Chordata > Mammalia > Primates > Hominidae > Pongo > Pongo abelii. The sequence goes on from NC_071995.2 coordinate 19,860,082, forward strand.
TTTGGGTCGAAGGCGAGGCCAGTTTCAGCAGTCCTCAGAGCTGGCCTCTGGGGTACATTCTCTCCGACTCTGACGTTCCGTGAATCTGTTAAAGTTGCCAGGATATTGAACAAACCTGCCTCTCTGTGAAATGCTGGAGTTCACTGAAGTGACTAATGTCTCCAAATTTGCAAAAAGGTGGAGGAAGAAAGGAAAGGCTGGTGTAGCAAGCATGATGAGGTTACATTTTTAAGGCATTTCTGACTAATACACCATCATGTTTCTCAATTCCCCGGTGCAGGCTTTTGCTTCAGTATACCTTTCTGGTGTTTTACACGCATATTCCAACTTTGATGGCCTCTTTGCTTTTATGGATAATGACAGATTTATTCCATAAAAGACAATATGGCATTTAAATTATTTAGACTAATTATCATATGGAATTATGTGTGATATAAATATGTGTCCTAGTTACCCCCACAGATTTGATAACATTCACGCCACAGAAAAATTTTATTCTCTAATGTGATTTCACTTTTTTTTTTCTGGTTTGGTTTTACTTTGCTTGGACTCTGGTTTTGTACACACATCGGTTGTTTTTATTTCCAAGAGGTATTTTGATGAAATCCAAACAACTTGTCATTAATAAGTAATATGTAGCACATAATGATACCATTGTTCACCTGAATCATCCCCAACTTTACTACTTGAAACTTCACGTCTCTTAGTCAAATTTTCAGAAGCACACACGGAAGTATTCGGTGCCATTTCTTTTCCATTAATTAAGTAGTTAGGAAGTTCTGCCTTGTCTTCGGTGACACTTCCTAGATGGATTCATTTGTGTAGCTGAAAAATATGGTCTTAAATAGACACAATATACCCAAGAAGAGGCAGGCGTTGCCTGTTATTCACAGCTTTTTTTTTTGCTAGTCATTCATGAGTGTTCCACCTGGGATTAGAAGGCTTCCCTTTGCTTTCTTGGGTGCCAGAACATAGTTCCTCTCCACCCTGATATATTACAGTGTGTACTCAGGTCAGATAATCTCTAATATTATGGGTACTTTTCTGGTGGCTTTAAATTTGAATTGCTGTTTTTCAAAAAATGATATCTATTGTATTGCCAGCTCAACACTTTTTTTGTTAGTAATCTACTTAAAACAGCTAATAAATGAAAATGAATAATTAAAATGGATTGAGACTTATTTTGCTATCATTGAAGTAATACTAATTGTAATATATGTATTGTTTTAGATTTGCCTACTGGCTGGGAAGAAGCATATACTTTTGAAGGTGCAAGATACTATATAAAGTGAGTTTTTTGACTTTCGTTTTTTCCTTCGTAATTAGAATGCTGTGATTACTCCTCAGCTGAACAGTTGTATGCCCAGTCTTGATCATGATTTTCTAAAGTTTATCATATAATGGTGACTGTATTCTTTATTTTGTATAGTGTCAGAATTTTGAGAGAAGAAAATGGCACTCTTAGTTTTCTAATGTTATTTGCCTGGAATATTCATCGATTCATTGATTTGGAAATTAGATCATTTATGGCCACTTTTACAAATAATTTTGTATCTTTTTCGTTTTTTTCGTTTGGAATTGTCCAGCTTCATCAGAATATGACCACAATTACCTTTTTTTTTTTTTTTTTTTTTTTTGGTGCTTCTGTGTATGTTCCTGGGTAATAGAGGATTATAGTCTTTGGTCATTAGCTATATGGTACTTAAAGTTTTGATCTTTGATTATCTGTGCTGAGAGATAACAAACAAAAAAAATCTTTGAGCTTTGAACATCTTTTTTTTTTTTTTTTTTTTTTAAGTGAACCTTGTTCATATATATTTTGACCAGGGCTGTTTGTAGGTGGCAAAAGTGATGTAAAGCTAGGCACAATTTGATAAACAATGACGGTCAGGGAGTAAAAATGGAAATAATTACTGAATATTTCATGAGCATATATTGGAGCATTGTTTGTATTTTTGCCTCAGTTTATTTAAATATGTCTAAGTCAGGATGTTTTATTGGTATGTTTAAAAAAGGCTTTTAGTAGAGCTTGAGAGAAAAGATGACCAGTCAGTCCCAATCTTAAAACCAATTCTTTAGAATATTAAACTAATTTCTGTTCAAACTTAATAACTTAGTACTACTTGGAGACAAATACAAAGCTGGAGGTCAACATCATGTAGGAAAAATTTTAATCCCCCAAGGAAAATATAGGTGGTTTTGTCTTTTTATTTTTATGTTAGAAACTATTTGCCTAAGAGTTTGTTTTTATTGTTTAACCTTATTTGTTCTTTAATTTTAATAAACTGAGACATGAAAGAGAATGCTGAAATGCCAAACTTGGTTAAGACTTCAGTAGTTTATTAACAATAACAGATACCTAGCTAAAGTTACCTTTATTTCAGTGAGCCTAGAAAGTTATTTTTACTATGACATTTTTAAGATCATATTATACTTCCAGTAAATTATAATTACCTGTATGGTTCCTTAATCTTTTAGAAAGATACTTATATAAAACGTCAAGGGCTTTTTATAAGTATTAAGAATGCTTGCTTTTGGATGTAGAAATAGAGAAAGCAGAAGATACAGGAATGGAATAGTTTCATGGTATGGTCCTTCTGTGAATATTTTTGGGTGAAATCTTTTCTTTGGAGATTATACTATACATTATTAGATGGCCTAAAAAAATACTTGAGTGAAATGCAGTCATCAAATATTTTTCTATTGGTTATTTCCATCCTAAATTAAAGTGAGTTGATATTGCCACGAAAAGGGATACTTCTTTTTTTGTCAAACTAGTAGTATGGTATATGTGAAGAAAAAGTTTTTTCATTTCAGGTCATTTATTCAATGTAATTTTGACTACTGTACATTAAGCCTAGCTCATCTTATAAAAACAGAGGTAACATTTCAATTTTCAATAACATTTTAATTTCTTTGCATGCATTCTTGGATGAATGTTTATTTGATAGTACAGAATCTTTTTCTGTGTGGGCTGAGTATGTATGTTTTAATTTAGAACTAAGCTGTTAGGAAGACATTGAGTGAGTTTCTTTTGTTTTATGAGCCATTTTGATTAGGTTTTCTTTTATGTTTACTTAAACAAATTAGAATTTTATTTGAGTGCCAGGTCTAATGCCTAAGTAGGTTTCTCTGGAAAATTATGACAATATTAAGAAAGCTATAATAACTTTAAAGACATTTTTAAACTTGTAGGTTTTAATCATTTTGGTATTCATCGCCAGTAATTGTGTCCAAAAGTAGCAATAAATAACTTATAATATTATGGAAGTAATTTCTCCTAAAATTGAGCATAGTGTTGCATATCACTCATTAAACTTTAAAAAAACTAACCATTGATAAATATATGATGTACCGAATGTTAGGTGCTACTGCTTTATCTTCTGGGTTATGTCAGAAGACTAATTTCTTTTAAGGTTAGTTAAATCCCTAATGTACACTGTAATTTCCTAGAAACTTTTTACTTGTTTGTATTGTTATTTATCATTCTAATAGGATAGGGGTACTACTTTTATCTTAAACTTTACAATTTAGAGTACCTTCACATACATTATTCATTCATGAAGTAGTCAGAATTACTACTCCCATTGTCACACACATAATAAAACAGCAGAAACAAGCCTTTGGAACTTACAGTTTGCAAAGACAGCAGGATGAGAAACCCCAGGAACATAAACTATATTTAGAATATCCAGAGTGGAGGAAAAGATAGGAGTCTGAAGTAGGAAAGTGATTCATGTTTGTGGCTATAGTTTTTCATTGTCGTTTCTTTCTCAGATGAAGAAAGGTAGTTATTGATCAAATTGTATGTAAAGGAGGTTACAGGGTAATCGGGGTGGATTTTGTTCACATGGGAAGTGGAAAGATAGGAATGCCAATAAAAGACATGTCAGCCCTTTGACTATTCCTAATCCTGTGTTCTGGAAAGTTCTCAATGCAAGAAGGGAGACCTAAAGAATTTGAGTTGTTTCTACTTCCATTCTGAAGTGAAATACATATAACTCTTAAATTATTCCTCTCCTGGGCAAATGTTGGTTGGTGTTAAAAATGGCAGGTTACCAGAAAGAATTTATCTCTTGATTATATTTTGGTATTGACATTTGCATCTGTGTAGGTGGTAAGAGGAGAGGGTTGTAGTGGGGAAGTCATAGGAACTGAACTGTGGTCTTGACCTTAATGACTTTGGAGCTCAGTCTTCACATCTTTAAATTAGGCTACCTGGAAAAGGCAACCTCTAAGTTCCATTTCTAAATTTCTTTGAATTTTATACTGTTCTGGGATTTATAATGTTCTGGAAAACAAGGAACTCACAATGCCAAGCAGAGATGATGTGGGAAATATGGAAAGCTAGCTTTTCTATCCTTCTTAACTATTTTATCCTCCCTCTTTAAGCTTTGGATAGAAAATCACAGATAAGTGTGACGTATGTAGTGCCAGGGTTATGTGTACTTTCTTTTGCTGCTTTTTGTGCTTACGTTTCCTTGTAAAATGTTTGTATACATATCTTCATGTAAACAGTACTGCTAATGTCAACAAAGGACCTGATCAACGTAAGAGTTGTATAGGTTTGAGTTAGATAATCAGTTTATTTTATACACTTTGAAATTGGTTCTTTAATACGAGTTTGCAGCTAGATAAAAAAATATGTAATATAGAGAATGTATTTTCCTTTACGTCCATTTGGCCAAAAAACAGTAAAATATGAAAAATCTTACTTGTTTATTTTGTTTGTTTGTTTTCGAGAGGGGTTTCACTGTGTCGCCCAGGCTGGAGTGCAGTGGCTCCATCACAACACACTGCAGCCTCGACCTCCTGGGCTTAAGCGATCCTCCCACCTCAGCCTTACGAGTAGCTGGGACCACAAGTGTGTACCACTGTGCCTGGCTAATTTGATTGATTGATTGAGAGAGACAGGGTCTTCCTATGTTGCCTAGCCTGATCTTGAACTCCTAGGCTCACGCAATCCTCCTGCCTTGGTCCCCCAAAATGTTGGGATTACAGGCATGGGCCATGGTGCCTGGCCAAAAATCTTTATCTTTAAAGATATTTAATACTTTTTTTCTGAATAATTTTTCTATGTACCCTAAGCTAGCCAGCCTCTTAATTATGTTACTGTGTGTTTGTGTGTATAAATACATTACACAGAGTTTGAGTTTGATTATTGAATTTTCATATTTTTTTATAACTTAATTTATGCTGTTATCTTTATGAAGACTGCTGAAAATAAGTGAATTTTATAACTTATAAAGTGTGGCTTTAAATATTCCGTATTCTTATGAGAAAGCAAATAACTTAGCCCATAAAGCACAGAAAGAAATCTTATACAGAAAGTTATAAAGCTTTCTGCTTACTCCTTGAAAATACTGCTTAATGATTCTGTAATGACAGGCCATGGTAACTTAAAATGGATGTGTCATTTACTATTCCTTTGTGCTTCAAAGCTTTAAGATGGTTAACTTAGAGTGCCAAGTAAATCTTAAGGCTCTCTGAATAGTGAGAAACTTTATTCTGATTATTTAAAGGTCATTGCAGGACTGGGGATCAAAACAATATTTGCGGGGGTAAAATAGTATGCAAATTTTGTAAGGTTATGTTTTCATACTGCTCTTTTTAACTTAAAATTCTAAGTTCTGAAAATTGAACTTTTTTTTAGATATGCAAATAGAGCATGAGGTTTTGTTTCAATATCTGCAATAGCTGGATCTAATGTATACTAATTCCAAATTTACCAAAACTAGAGTTGCAAGTAAGGAGAAAAATCTGTTTCTTCATATTTTCACAATTCCAAATATGAATGAAGATGGGGAATCTAACAAGTGTCATAAAAAACATTAGAATATATTAACTATATATTTGATATTTAAAGTTGTTTTATACTTTACTTTTTTTTTTTTTTTTTTTTTTGAGACGGAGTTACACTCTTGTTGCCCAGGCTGGCATGATCTCAGCTCACTGCAATGTCTACCTCCCGGGTTCAAGCAGTTCTCCTGCCTCAGTCTCCCAAGTGGCTGAGATTACAGGTGCCCACCACCACCACGCCTGGCTAATTTTTTGTATTTTTAGTAGAGAAGGGGTTTTGCCACGTTGGCCAGGCTGGTCTCGAACTCCTGACCTCAAGTGATCCACCCACCTCGGCCTCCCAAAGTGCTGGGATTACCACCACGGCTGGCCAAAAACTGTTTTATACTTTCTACAATAATATAACCAAATTTTTATTACTAGAGCTATATAATGCTTTAGAACACTTTGTGGGCATTATATTTCTTTTCCATATTTATAACAAAAGAGTTTTGGACTGTTAATATGTGATTCCTTACATTGATAAAGCACTTTATGCTAATTCATTAGGTACAAAACAACTACAAACTATGATCTCAGCTTTCAAGGAGTTTGTAGTGTAGAGATAAATATGCAGTATATTAAAACAGGGAGATGGTTTGGGGAACATAGACTTATTTAGTACTAGGCACTTCAGCATAGCATTAAACTCCAATAATCCTCACAATAGCCTTTTTGTTGTTGTTGTCTCTTTCGTTTTCAAGTTGGGGTGCCAGGACTTCCAGCCTCAGTAGACTTTGTTTTGGAATTCTTTTATTTTTAGCCCCAGGACCACTGCTCAGGGCCAGGTTTGCTCAATATCCTCCTTGTATTTCCTGTGATATAGTCTAATGCCCAGCATCTAATCAGCCTCTAAAGAAGTGGTATCTGTGATGATGATGATGCTGGCTCCTAGTTATTTAAGGAGTTAATCAAGATGGGGAAAGAATAGTCCCCACAACTCAAGTGGTTGCATTTTAAGAACACTTTCTGGATTTGTCAAGGGATTTTTTCTTCCCTAATCTGGATAGACCCCTTCGTTTCTTCTTATTCTCAAAGCTGGCCTATACTTAGGAAGGGATAGGAAGTGATCAATACAAAAACACAAAAAGTATTGGGAGAGTTGAAGAGTCGATGACCTGGAGACAGGGCCTTACATAGGACCTGTCTGTCCTATACAAGATGGAATTTCTTTGAATTTGTTAGCAGATGCTCTTTTCTTGTGACCATTTCATTTTTTTAAATAGCAGATAAATATAAGATGAAGTTAAGGGTGAAAAGTTATGTGTATATGTGTATGTGTAAGTTAGAGTTAGTGGTGTAAAAAAATATTAGGCCGGGCGCGGTGGCTCATGCCTGTAATCCCAGCACCTTGGGAGGCTGAGGCAGGCGGATCACTTAAAGTCAGGAGTTTGAGACCAACCTGGCCAACATGGTAAAACCCTGTCTCTACTAAAAATACAAAAATTAGCCGGGTGTGGTGGCGGGCTCCTGTAGTCCCAGCTACTCGGGAGGCTGAGGCAGGAGAATCGCTTGAACCCAGGAGGCAGAGGTTGCAGTGAGCCAAGATCATACCACTGCACTCTAGCCTGGGCGACAGAGTAAGACTCTGTCTAAAAAAAAAAAAAAAGATACTAGTTTGAGTCATGAGAATGCAGAGGAGGAAGAGGCAGCCTAGGCTGGGCTGTCCTGGAACGACTTGAAGAGGTGGGAGTTAAGCTAGGCCTGAGGGTATAGATGGGATTCACTTTCAGATGGGTTGATAAGACTGGAAGGATACATTCATGGGGCTGGGAACATGTATAATATGTGAATATGTGTAATGAGTAATGCTAACTATGCTTGTTAATGATGGTTCTGTAGAAAATGCTAGGGTGATGGGAGGTGAGTCTAGGAATGCTGTGTCTGGTCTTTGAATGTCAGGCTGAGGTTTTTATTTTCTGGGCAAGCCTTTGCAGATGCTTTTTAGTATAGCGTTAATTATGCAACATGAAGGTTTTTAGGGAGATTTTAATACAGGCAGTATGGATTGGACAGGAGCAAACTGGGAATCAAGGAGACCATTTCTGAGTCTGTTGCCATAATTGGGTAGTTATTTGAACTAAGTTTGTGGCAGCAGGAATGGAAAGGAAAGAGGCCATTGATCAAAGATGTTAAAGAGGAGCTGACAGGCCTTAGGAGTCTTGCTGAGCAAGGAGGTTGACAGAAAAAAAGAGGTCAAAAGCTCCTCAAAGCCTTTGTGTCTGAGTGGCTACAAGAATGATGATGAGACCCTTGACCGGAATAAAGGAGTAGGTGTGGGAGGGGGAGCCCCAGGTGGACATGTTAATGGTGGTTTGGTTTTTGAGCTGCTTGAGAGGACATAGCATTTTAGGTGGCTAAAATCCGACTTTCACAAAGGACTCCTGACATTATCTTCTTACTCCCCTCATAGAAAGCAAACACAACCCACTCCCCTATCCTATCTCAGCTACCTAAATGACTATCTACCTATTTATAGATTCAGGCTGGGAACTTCATATTCATCCATCTATTTATTCATTCATCAAATGCTTATTGAATATTTACTGTGTGCCAAGTGCTTTAAGCTTTATGGATGAAACAGACATGGACACTACTCTTAAGAACTTTATAGTTGAATTAGTGGAGGAGCCAGTAATAAAATAATCATACAAATATGTAAGATAGACTGTGATAAATGCTATGAAGAATATCTAATGTTTTGACTACATATATTGAAAGGCCTTAGCCCATTGTGGGGGTTGCTGGGAGAGGCATTTCTCACAGTTAAGCTCCGAACCCCTGCAGAGTGGATCAGAATAGAGCAGTGTAAAGTCACTGGAAAGATGAAGAATAAATAGCCTCCTGGTCTTGAGATTGGACCACAACCTGAGTGAAAGCATTGCCATATCTAAAGAAAGACTTGGGGGATGGGGTTGGTATGGTGTGGCAATTTATAAAAAGGAGAAAGCTGCTGCAGAAGCTGCTCTTTATCATCCAATAGATAACAATGTTTAGCCAACTGATTTTAATGATTATCTCAGTCCCAGTGGCAAGGTCTTCCAATTAGTCACTCACTCATACGTTCTTTCAATTCTCTTGAATACATTTTGAACTCATAGTTGTGTGCCTTAGTGATTAGTATACATCAGTAAATGAAAGAAACCAAAGAATTCTGCCCGTCTGGGGAGTGGGATGATGGTGGAGAGAATGTCAGAGTAAATAAATAAGTACATTTTATAGTATGTTAGACTATATATAAATCCTCTAAGCAAAAAGTCTACTTTTTAAGTCTACTTTGGTTTCAAGAAAACAAGGAAATATTATATTACTGAAGTCTGTACTATCGTGATTAGTATGGAAGAAGTGAATGTAGACTAAATTTTAAAATACTGAAATCAGTGGGTCCGGTAGAAACCCGAAAGAAATAAAGTGGTCCTCATGAGGTACAGATGATAGACATTTCAGTGCCACTGGGGGAACATCTTGGCCACTAAGGAGTGTTCTCTGAGCTACTTAGGAATTATTCTCTGAAGTGGCCAGTAAGCCACCCACACCAAGAGAATCTTTTGGACTATTAGTTCTCTGAAGGCAGAGATAGTCTTATACTGTAGCCATCTTTATACTTCCAGTGCCTGGCATGTAATAGACAATTAGGTGTTTGAAATGAAGCCCTAAAACAAATTGTAAGAAAAGCAAGCCTCTTTACCTAAATCTGAACATCCCAGGGCATTTTTTTCTTCTCATTTGTCATCTAGTCACAACCCTTGTTGTTGTAAAAGTCACTGACCCAAAGCCAACTAGTATAAGCAAAAAGGAAACTATTTTCTTTTCTTTTTTTTTTGGAGACAGAGTCTCGCTCTGTTGCCCAGGCTGGAGTACAGTGACTCAATCTCGGTTCACTGCAACCTCTACCTCCTGGGTTCAAGTGATTCTCCTGCTTCAGCCTCCTGAGTAGCTGGGATTACAGGTGGCCTGCCACTATGCCCAGCTAATTTTTTTGTATTTTTAGTAGAGATGGGAGTTTCACCATGTTTGGCCAGGCTGGTTTCCAACTCCTGACCTCAGGTAATCCACCTGCCTCGGCCTTCCAAAGTGCTGGGATTATAGGCAGGAGCCACCGTGCCCAGCCAGGAAACTGCTTTCACACTGATTGCAAGAGTGATGCAAGTGAATTCTTCAAGGCTCTTCCTCACCTGCTTCCCCCCACTCCCGCCACAGAAAGCTTCTCTTTAACCAGAAAAAAATGGTTACGTGTAGCCCCAAATTATACCCGTTTAGCTTTTTAACCTAAAATGTAAGTTTTCTTCTCTAGTTGCAAATAAAAAAAATCTCGGACAAGGACTTTTGACTACCTTGGATCGCATGCCTATTCCTAGAACAGACACTGGCCTGCTAGTCTTCAGTCATTGTCTGTCCTTAGCTAGAACCAAGGCACTAATATTGGCAAGCCATCCAGAAACATACAGTTAGAGAGGAAGGCCCAGTTCATCATTGGAAGTCAAGATGTGAAAGACTAGAGATCAGAGGTCTTCTTATAATATAGTGCAAAATGCCTAAAGGCCAGGGAGACAATGAACCTGAGCATCTGTAAACTTCTGAGAAAAGAAGTAATGGTGCCAGTGATATTCAGGGAAGCTTTTTGCCTTGTGTTGCAGAAGGAATAGTTGAAGTTATTCGGGATGGTTCAGGCCAGGACCAGGGAGGATGAAGAGAAAGTGCTGAATTTTGAGGAAGAATGAGTAGAAGCCAATCCTAGATTGGCTGTCCTGAGCAAGTGAGTTTGAAGAAACTAATTTAGCACAAGTGGCAGTAGAACTTCACTGTGGTGGAAACCTCACCCTGCTAGGTGAGGCCAGGGATTCTCTGGTGCTTCTGAAATTACTGGCCACTTGAAGAGTAATTCCTAAACAGTTGTCAGTGCTTGAGTAATGTTGCCAATGTGTGCTTGCTATGATGCTGTCTACATGGGGAGTGGTTTTTGTTCCCTATCCCTTCCAAATAACTTGGATTATTTACATATATTGTTTTATATATTTTTTTTAGAGCATATATTGTTTTATATATTGTTTTTTTAGAGCATGTCTTTGGATAGACATGCTCTAAAAAAGTTTGCCTCTAAGGTGAAAATTCCAACTTTTGCTAAAGTGGTTGAAGTTGCATATTATTAAATGTTAAGGCCAGGTGCTGTGGCTCACGCCTGTAATCTCAACACTTTGGAAGGCTGAGGCAGGAGGATTCTTTGAAGCCGGGAGTTCAAGACCAGCCTGCACAACATAGTGTGACCCCCCAATCTCTACAAAAAAAAATTGTTTTTTTAATTAGCTGGTCATGGTGCTGTACCCCTGTAGTCCTGGTTACCTAGGAGGCTGAGGCAGAAGGATTGCTTGAGCCCAGGAACTCAAAGCTGAGGTGAGCTATGATCATGCCACTGCACTTCAGCCTCGGCAACTGAGCGAGACTCCATCTCTAAAGAAATTTTTTTAAAGCTATTCAACATAAAATATAAAACTCAGTAAAATAGGACATTATGACAAAATTTTGAAAAGAAATAACTCCTTGCCCAATTTTCACAATACAAATAAATTATATAACATGTTAAAATTAGTGTGAATTTTTTCTCTGTGGAAAATTCATCTGTATTTATTTGGAAAAAGCGATTGTTTTCTGTCACAATATAGATGTAGTCTGATAACAATAGCTTTTTAGTGTATAAATGTGAGGTATACATGTTTGATGTATGTAATGAAATCGTTACAGTAGTCAAGCAGATTAACATATCCACCTATAATCTACTCGATCAGCAAATTTCCAGTATACATTATCTCAGTCCTCTACTGTAGTCTCTAAATTTATTCATCTTCTATAACTGTAACTCTGTACTCACTTTGATCTGCATATTCCCATCCTCCCTCATTTCTATTCTATTTTTATGTATTTTACTTTAAAAACTTTTTTTAACTTCCACATGTAAGATCATGCAGTATTTTTCTTTTCGTCTGGTTTATTTCACTTAGCATAATGTCCTCCAGTTCTATCTATGTTGTCACAAAAGGCAAGGTCTCACTTTTTATAAGAATATGATGAATAATATTCCATCATATTTTCTTTATCCATTCATCTCTTGATGGACGTGTAGGGTATTTCCTTATTTTGGCTATTGTCAGTAATGCTGCAGTGAACATGGGAACACAGATGTTCCTATGAGGTGGGAATTCATTTCTTTTGGGTATACACCCAGAAGTGGGATTGTAGATCATATATGGTAGTTCTATTTTTAATTTCTTGAGGAACTTCTGTACTGTTTTCCATAATGGCTGCACTAATTTATGTTCCTACCAACAATGTACAAGGATTTCCTTTTTTCTGCACCTTGCAGGCACTTGCTTGATGGCATTTTTTTTTAAAGTTAGTAAAGAAATACCACAGAATGATTCCAAATCAAATAATAAAAGTATACGTTTAGTGTATATGCTTCTTTTTAACCTGTTTTATAATGTTAAGTGTTTTTTTCTTATAGAAGCAATTCATTTTTATTATAGAACATTTGGAAAATACTAAGGAGTATAAAGATGGGGAAAATAAAAATTCACAGTCCTGTTATGCAGAGAGAATTTCTACTAATATAATTATTGTGTACAATTATATGCATATATTATGCATATATAATACATAATTATATATGCAGCATAGATGCAAATGTGTGTATTATATAATTATATGTGCAATTATGTATGTGGCACATATGCATATATTATGCATGTATAATGTTTCACATTGACAGTTAATATGTCTATATATTTTTAAAGATTTGAGTCTTATTGCTGTTGATAATACTGTGTCAAATCCTATTTTCATTAGCTGTATTAGTATCCTTATATCATTATATATTTATTCAGTAGAAGATTTTTTAATAACTATGATGTTCTGTCTTAGGAATATATGGTATTTATTCCTCTACTTCCAGGTGGCTTTGTTGTTTGTGAGTTTTTGCTGTGAGAAAAAATTTTATATGAATACTCTTGTATGCATGTCTGTTTTTTGTAGAATTGGAATTGAGAAAATACATGAGCTTTTTAGATGGTTCATTACTTAACATTTGCCAAATTGCCCTTTAGAAAATTTGTGCAGATTTATGTTCTCACTTGAGAACATATAAGAATGTATGAAAGTACCTTCATTTTTCCATAACTGCAGTAAGTGCTTCTGATTGAATAGATGAAATTTAAAAGGTAACTGATGGAGAGTCTGTGTGGATTATTACTAGAGATTCAGACAGTTTGAAACACAGATTAGTCCTTCGGTTATGCATGTCTACATAAACAACTACGCCAGAACTCAGTGGCTTAAAGCAGTGATGATTTTTAATTTCTCACTTTTCTTTAAGTTGACTAGGCTCAGCTGTGCTGGTCTTCAGTTCCATGCAGTATAACTGAGGTCATGGGTCTGGAACAAACACCAGCGTCTCTCCTCGTGGCCTCTCATCAGTTAGTCTGTCTCAAGTTTTCTTTGTAGCGTGGCAGTTGGCTTCTAAGAGGAATTATCCTAGGAGAACAGACCACAGTTTTCAGACACTTATAAAACTTCTGCTTCTATCATGCTTGCCCATGTGGTCCTGGTTGATGTAAGTCAAAGTCAGAAGCGGGAGGAGAGCTACATAGGAGTGCAAATACAAGGAGTGTGGGACATAATGTAATGGACAACCAGAGATGATAAATAAGTTTCAGCCAGCATTGCAACTCTGTTTAGCGATAACTGTTTGAAGCACTGTATTCAAAAGAATTTGGAGACCAACTTCTGGATCAGTGGGAAAGCATATTGTGATAAGCTAGTGATGTATGCAAGGATTTAGGTGAGGAAGTGGATATACTGGTGTGTTTACCAGTACTAATTCAATATCTGTTGATTTTTATCATAAAGTCGAAAACTTAGAAAATCAAAGTAAGTCGTGAACTTGAATGCAAGCCCAAATATTTTAAAAACATTTGAATACCTGAGTAAATTTAGTCTTAATCTTTAGTTTATTCCAGTTTCACATTGACAGTTAATATACTTGGTAGTAAAAGATAGAAATAATTGGTATCTTTAGGCTAGATTACTTGGCACAATACACTTATTTTACACCAGGGCTGCTGTTTCCCACTGATGAATGACACAGCTGTAGCAGAGTTCAAACATGAAGATCAAAGAACCTATGCTGGTAATCAAGATAGTAGTGCCTTGGGTTATATGAGTGTGTAGACAGATATCTCACATATGTATTTGTGTGAGGGGTGTGTGTGTGTGTGTGTTGTGTGTGTGTGAGAGAAAGACAGAGATTTTAAGTGCTTGACTGAACTGTCGATTTGACCTTTGGACTAACTCTGTGATCGTTAGTAGTTATTATCAGTGGCAGTATTTGAATAAGAGTAGCACTATAGCCCTCTGCCTTCCAAGAGGACTTGTAGGAAGATGTTCCTACTCTTTCTGATGCAGTAAAGTCCTCTTTTGTGATTTTTCCCTTCTACCCCATACTCTGCTCCCTGAGAGGTTATAAGTGTCAGTAGTTTAGCGTCCATTTTTCTACTCTTCTTTCTTTGCATGTACATACTTATATATACATAAATATTTTAACAAAAATGGGATTGTCCTATGTGTACTATTCTTTAACTTTTTATTTAATAAATATCTTAGGTCTTTTCATAGTACTAGTTAAACGTCAATATCGTTCTTTCAGTAACTGTAAAACATGCCTTAATGGTTTTGTTATACTCCTGTTGTTGGACATTGAGGTTTTTTCCTATTTCCCCCGCCCCCTGCCCAATTGCTAGAAGTGTGATAGTGAACAAATTTAAACATAATCTTTGTGGTCACATGCAAATATTTTTATAAAATAGTTGTTTTATAAAACAACTGTTTAGATGTGGAATTGCTGAAATAGGCCGTATTCATAGTTGAGCTTTGGTAAGTTGTAGTAAGATCCTGCTAAACCCCGTAAGTAGAGTTCAAAAAATTGGAAATGCTTAAATGTGTAATTGTTAGATTGAAAAATAATACTTTTTAGTAAGTCTGTGGAGCTACAAAAAACCTACAAAAGTAATAATATGACACATTATGCAAAACTGACTGCATAATGATTCAAAAAGCCCCAAATGATAACAATACATTCACTTCTTAAACTCCTTTGAGAATTAGGGTTGGCCAAATCATTGGAGACATTTGCCAATCACATTCAGATTAATTTCTGGTTTTCCTATTTGGTTTACTGTTAGACAACTTTCTTCCAAAAAGTCTTAATTATTTATCCTACTTGTATCCTTGCCAGCACTTGGTATTACTGTACTTAAGTTTTGGCTAGTCCAGTGGGCAAAAATGGTATCTTCTTGTTTGAATTTACATGCTCCTGATTTCAGCCACGCATGGCATCTTTTTCAATATTTATTGCCCATTTGAATCTCTTCTGTAAATTTCCTGTTTCATATATTTTCTGTGTTTTTCTATTGAGTTATTTTTCTTAGTGATTTATGTTAGGTATTTATTTGTATTTTTGATGTCTAGGCCAGTTAGCTTAGTAGACATCTCAAAAATATTTTGGTTGTGCACCCCTACAAATAAACAGTTTTTGAGTATACACCCTCAAGTATGAACATTATACATGTATTTATTTAAAAATTATATACATGTATTGCTGTCAATCTGTGTCTTACATGTTAGTAAAGCTGTTTTTTTTAATTGTTATTTAAAAATAAGTGTAAATAGAGGTACTAAATATTTTCTCCTGCAACCCAGTGGAAAGCCCAGTGTGCACCCACTTAGGCAGTTAAGGAGTTCAGAACATAATATACCTTAGACCAGTTAGAGTTGCCAACAGGAATATGCTCTCTGCTTTGTGACCACAGTGTGCATCTTCATAAGCCTGTGGGCACCAAGAATTGTGGTGAAGTGGAAAGTAGCAATGGGTTAGACCTTGACTCTCTTACCTTAGTTAGCTGTATTACTTTGATAAAATTGATACTGTTAAATACCAGTTTTCTCTCATGTAAAATGGAGAGGATAATTCTTGTCTTGCCCATTTTAATAGGCTTATGATGTTGTGAGTTAATTTATATGAACAAACTTTGAAAAACTGTGAAACATTACATATAAAGAGATAAAATACGTGGTATATGTTTTCCAAGTTTATGCCGTTGGGGTTCTAAGAGAATATGCCTCAATATCATTTATGCTGAAAAACAACTTAAAATGCATGGCCTGCTCAGAGTGGTTTAGAAATGTGATCATTTAGTCTTCCTCTTATATAGATTTTACACCTCTTGAAAGTAGGAACTGTTACACATAAGTCAATGAGTATTTGTTGATAGTGTAGTGTTCACTTAATGTACGTATTTTTTTTTTCTATTTAAGAAAGCCTTGTGACTTAGGAATTAGAAATCAGTTTCTTGGTGAAATGCCTAGACAGTGGTACTAAGGAGAGCTTTCCTTAAAGAGAAAGTTTGGGGCTGCAAATAAAAGGCAGGACTTAGCTTGAATATATTCTACAGGAATGAAGAATTCAGGGTGTTGTAACGTTAGGGACACTTACGTAGGTGAGTGGAACTGAAGTGTGAGGAGGCAATACTAAAGGCAGTATGTGGGATAGTATACCCAGGAGTGACCTATGAAAAGACAACTTTGAATGAAGGTGTTGCTGCTGTTTGAAAAAGATACTTTGTAGTTTCTTTTTTTTTTGCAAATGAATGAATTTAATTGCAGAATGAATTTTTATCAGTAAAGGGGTATGGTGGAGAGAGAAGTAAAAGAAACGAATGCCTCAAATTGGGATTGCAACTGTATAATTAAACAGGTTTGAAATATTGTATTTTATTTTTAGAGACAGGGTCTCACTGTATTGCCCAAGGCTGGAGTGCAGTGGCATGATCAGAGCTCACCTCAGCTTTGAATTCCTGGCTTCAAGTGATCCTTCTGCCTCAGCCTCCCGAGTAGCTGGGACCAAGGCGTGTGCCACCACGCCTAGCTAATTTATTATTTTTTTTAGAGATGGGGTCTCACTATGTTGCCCAGGTTGATCTTGAACTCCTGGGCCCAAGCCATTCTCTTGCCTTGGCTTCCCAAAGTGTTGAGATTATAGGCATGAGCAGCTGCAGCCAGCTTTTGAAGTATTTTATTTTATTTATTTATTTATTTTTTGAGACGGAGTCTCGTTCTGTTGCCCAGGCTGGAGTGCAGTGGCGCGATCTCAGCTCACTGCAACCTCCGCCTCCCAGGTTCAAGCAATTCTCCTGCCTTAGCCTCCTGAGTAGCTGGGATTTCAGGCACTCACCACCACACCTGACTAATTTTTGTATTTTTAGTAGAGACAGGGTTTCACTATGTTGGCCAGGCTGGTCTCGAATTCCTGACCTCAAGTGATCCACCCGCCTTGGCCTCCCAAAGTGCTGGGATTACAGGTATAAGCCACCATGTCCGTGAAGTTATTTTAAATGTATTAATATTCAGGCTCTGCAAAGGTACTGGAGATCAGGCATGCTCAGGCACGTACTGCTGGCTGACACAGGCAGAGCCCCTGACCACACTACGTGTGGGCGATGGGCCTAGTGGGTCACATTCCTTCTGAACCCTCTCTTCTTCTCATTTGATTCTCAGGACAACCCCACAGAGTAGGAAACAGGACAGGCCTGGTTCGGTTCAAGTCAGTAAACTTTTTATGCTTACCCAGATGAATGAGAAGAGGAGGTAACATGTATAATATCTACTTTCAAAAACTTAATTACTTAAACTCTTGAAGAAGGTGGAAGACTTCAAAAAAGAAATGAAATTCTTTTGAGAATTTGGAAAAGTAGATGCATTTCTCAGAAATAGTTCACTGAAAAAATTGTGTATTAGAAAAGAAGGATGAAAATAAAAGGAAATCAGCTAGTTATTTTGTTGTTGTTAACAGAAGAATCTCAGGCTCTTTCATATCTAGTCATCTGGATTTTTACAATATCAAGTCAGCCCCTCCCCTCCATTATTCTTATGAAAGTCTGGCTGCTATTCCTTTCTCAGCAGGTTTTCTAAAAGAAGCTCTAGAAAGGAAACAAACATTATTATTGGTAGTAGAAGTAAAGTCCTTTGGGGTTGTGAGTCTTTACTGTATATAACAGTTCCTTTCTGGCCTGCTATTTAAGCCTCATTACAGAAGATGACCCTGAAATTGAAATATTTCACAATTATTGGTTTCAGTTCCTCAAAAACATTAATGGAGACAATTAATAGATTATCAGAGTTGAATAGAGGTAAATCATTATAATCTTTCTGTATCAGTTATTGCTCTATAACAAACCATTCAAAAACTCAGTGGCTTGCCTGTAATCCCAGCATTTTGGGAGGCCAGGGTGGGCAGATCACAAGGTCAGGAGATCGAGACCATCCTGGCTAGCACGGTGAAACCCCATCTCTACTAAAAATGCAAAAAGCATTAGCTGGGTGTGGTGGTGGGTGCCTGTGGTCCCAGCTACTCGGGAGGCTGAGGCAGGAGAATGGTGTGAACCCAGGAGGCGGAGCTTGCAGTGAGCCGAGAGAGCGCCACTGCACTCCAGCCTGGGCGACAGAGCGAGACTCCGTCTCAAAAAAAAAAAAAGAAAAAAGAAAAAAAACTCAGTGGCTTAAAACAATAACTATATATTATTGTGCATACTTTTCATGGGTTGGCTGGGCAGTTTCTCCAGTTTGTTTCTTTCTCTAGTTTCTGTGGGGCCTGCTCTTATCTGAGATCAGCTAGTCAGGTAAGAGGCTTTGCCAATCTTGGCTGGTCTAGCATGGCCTTATCCAGGATGATGGGAATGACTCTTCCTCTAATAGGTTCCGGCTTCATCTGCTAGGCCCAGGCTTGCTGTGGTTGATGAAGACAGGCACCCACCTGAGTGAGCAGAAGCACCTAAGGGTCTCTTGAGGCCTAGATTCAGAACGGGGACAGTGTCACTTCTACTGCTTTCTCTTGGCCAAAGACAGTCACAAGGTCGGTTCAGATTCAAAAAGTGGAGAAATGGACTCCATCTTTGGATAGGAGGAGTTGCAGACTAACATTGTACAAGGTTGTAGATACAAGGAGAGGTGGAAGATGGAGGCATTTTTGTAATCCATGTAAAGTACATGCTGAAAAAATTACTGAACCCAGCTAAAGTTTAGGTTCTTCAGTCTCAAATATGGGATTACACTTGATCCTGGACACACTGCTGATCATATATGTACTCCTTAGATTATATAGAAATCTATGTGGACATGTATGGGATGACCCTCTTTATTAAAACTGTTAATTCCTAACTCCTGTAGAATAGAGTTATTGTGTTTTTTTCTTTTGATGCCTTGTTTAGTTGGTTTGGTACTTTCACTGGGGCTGTGTCAGTTTAAGGTCCAAAATAGATCTGACTGATTCTGTTTTGGGGAATGGAGGAAGGTATCTTAGGTCTCAGTGTGCTTCTGAGAAGTCTTTCAAGTAGATGACCTCCCCTGTTCTGCCCACACCCAAAACCCACTGACCAAGCACTTGCTGTCATGTTACCCTGTTTTGTTTTCCCTGTAGCACTTATCACTGGTTCAAATTCTTGTTCACTTAACGTGGTTTTTTTTCTGCCTTGTGATATGAGCCTCACAAGAGTGGGGACCTCCTCTGACCCTCTTTCTTGCGAAATTCTCACAGTTAAGAATAGTGCCTTTCTGTTCTTAGGGAATGCTCAATAAATATCTGTTGAACATTTGTAATAAATATTTTGTAATAAACAAGTCAGCAGTTTGTTAAAATACAGTGTGTTTAAATGCTGTGTCACTGGTACATTGCAGACACTTGTTGGGTATTTATGGAATCTTGAGGGAGGCCCATGGTCAGTAGGAGCTCAAGGAAAATGAAAGCTTGAAGCCACAAAGGGTTTTTCTAGATTAATCCAGTGAAAGACAGATGAGCAGGAGAGTTAGGGTATGATAGATTTGTTGAAATGTTGAACTGTTAGACTTCAGGCTGGGAAGGAGGGACGTAGAGCAAAAAGTGATCTGATAGATTGGGATAGAGATTCTTCCAAGACCAGAGAACTCCCACAGGGAAGTATTTAAACGTGTATACTGCAAGTTGGAGGTTTGGTGTTGCAGTGTGATCATTGAAGTCATGATTTTAGATGTGCCAGGTTATGGGTATGACAGGGTTCTGGGATTAAGAGAATGGATGGCTCAGGTAGTTGAAGGACCTTGGGGGAATGGGGAATAAATATCTGTTCTTTGAGAGAATGCAGTAGGACAGCTGATGGGGGAAAGTCCTTAACAGCCAAGGTACTAAGGTAATGCTTTGAAAAGAGGTTGAGGGTATAGAGGAGTTTGCTAATTATGGAGCACCATTTCCATAGGTAGTTAAATTTGTAAGATAGAGGTGGACTGTAGACTAGGTCAGGGATGGAAAAAACAAAGCCTTGTAGGGTTAATGCCAGGTCAGTAGATGGATTGAGAGAGGAATTGGAGATAAAGTTAATTTGGGCACTGAGAGGTTTGCTGAATTTAGTTTCAGTAGACTCCTAGAGAAAGGTGACCCTGGGACTTACAGACAGAGGCCGTGACTCATTTGGCCAAGAGTGGTTGTCAGCCCAGGAATTTCTGGGTTCTGCCTGTGCTCCTTAAAGGGTATTTGGGTAGGTAGATTGTGAACTCTTAGTAGCTTACATGCTAAGCAGATACATAGTCATTAGCAGCTTCCATATTTTCACTATGGTTTTTCAGAATATTTTAAATTTTTTTTTATTAGAAATGGCATTTTCCAAATGTAAACTCTTTAAAGATAGAAAACATTAATGATATATGCAAATACTAAAGGACAGTGATTTAATTTAAGTAATACTGTTGTCAAGTCTAAAATTCAAAGATCTAAGCCAGGAACCTGGACTTAAAAAAAAATTTAAGGATCAAGATTTTCAGATTAGCATTTTCTATTTTTTGGTCATACTTTTTTTTTTTTTTGAGACGAGGTCTTGCACTGTCACCCAGGCGGGAGTGTAGTGGCAGGATCTCATCTCACTGCAAGCTCCGCCTCCAGAGTTCATGACATTTTCCTGCCTCAGCCTCCCTAGTAGCTGGGACTACAGGCGCCCGCCACCACGCCCGGCTAATTTCTTGTACTTTTAGTAGAGACAGGGTTTCAGCCAGGATGGTCTCGATCTCCTGACCTCGTGATCCGCCCTCCTTGGCCTCCCAAAGTGCTGGGATTACAGGCGTGAGCCACCGCGCCTGGCCACATTTTTTTTTACATTGGTATTAACAGTAGATATTTTAATGTAAATATTTAATCTTTTTTGCTGTTAGTCATTTTGAAAGTTCAAACTGTGTGATGAACCAGACCAAAATTTCATAATCTTTAAACCACAAAGTTGCCTAATAGGCAACAAAGTAAGCAGGACAGCAGTGGAAGATTTTACAAATTCCCAGAAACACCTGGAAATAATTTAGGAAAAGCTTTTGACTCTAGGCTCATAGATAGAGACTGTACATGAAGAATAATTAATAGCAATTACTTTCTTGTCTTTAGTCCTTTGGTCAGATTTGTTTCTTTGAAAAGAGCAAGGCAGGTTAAAATAATCTATATAATATAAATTGCCCATGCAATGCAGGTCAGTTTGTTTTATGCAGGTAGCAGTAGTAGAACTTGGGGTCAAATGATATTTTTTATATACTACTTATATATGATGGTAATAATTAAAATCTTTGAGTATATGTTTTATTTCATTATGACAATTTAATTAAATGCCAAATGAATGTAACATTTGTCAGACATAAGGGAAAATAAGATGAATAAGCACTGCACATGATACTTAGCTTAAAATAAGAACTTTTTTTTATGTCAAAGGGCTTCTCTAGGATCTGTAAATAGGAGTGTAATTGAAGTTGTAAAGTACGTGTATTTGATTTTGGGAATTTCTTTGTTTATTATAATCTTTTGTCCATAATATGTGTGGCAAATTTACCCTCCTACATTGTAGCTTACCTTCACATTCCAAGAGATCTTTTGATGAACAGAGTTCTTAATTTTACTATATTTGTCAGTCTTCTGTAAATTATCACAGGTTTTTTTTTTTTTTTTTTTTTAAATTCTTTTCCAGTCCTTTAATCTTTTTCCATTCCAATCTTTACATTTCTTTATATTGCTGGCTAGTATTGCCAGTACAGTGATAGAAGCAACTACAGCTCTGATATGAAAATGAAGGTTTCTAATTTTTACCACTAAGAATGATATCTGATGAAGATTTTTGGAAGGTGTCATTTCCAGGTGAAGGAAATTCTCTATTTCTAGTTTGGTAAGAACTTTTATTATGAGTTGAAGTATTCAATTTTATCAACTGTTCTGCTTTCATTGAGATTTTTTTTTCTTTTAGTTTGCTTATTCAGTGAATTACATGAATTGCATTAATACTCTTGTTAATGCTAAACCATTAATGGTAAACCTTACATTGTTGGGATAAACCCAACTTGGTCATGAAGTACTCTTTTTTCCAAGTTAATAAAGTTTGTATTTTTTAGAGCACTTTTAGGTTCATGGCAAAATTTAGTAGAAAATGCATAAAGTTCTCTGTTACGCATACACACACACAAACCTTTACCCGCTCCCCCACTGTGGACATCTTGCACCACAGTGATACAGTTGTTACAGTTGTACCTACACTGTCACATTATTATCACCCAAAGTTCATGGTTTACCTTAGGATTCACCCTTGGTGTTGTGTGTTCATTGAGTTTTGACAAATGTAAATGACATGTATCCACCATCATAGTATCATACAGAATAGTTTCACCCCCCTAAAATCATCTGTCCATTGTTCTATTGGGTTTGTTGATACTTCATTTAAGACTTTGATATTTATGATAACAAAGTGAAATTGCCCCGTAATTTTCTTCTCTTGTACTGTCATTGTCTGGCTTTGATAGCAAGGTTGGTCCAGCCTCAGAAAATGAGTTGGAAGGTGTTCCACTTTTTTGTACTCTGGAAGAGTTTGTATGAGATTAGAATCAGTCACCAAGAAAGGGATATTATAGTTTTCAAATGTTGCAGTGACTTCTTGTTTTCTCTGTGTACTCTGTCCTTTTATTTTGAATTTATATTATCAGATGCATTTAAGTATAGAATTGTTATGTTCTGTTAAGTGTAGAATATGCCATCAGAATGAAGCCAACATTTTTATCATGAGGGGACCTCTACCTCCGGTAATACTTGTGGCCTTATCTGTTGTGTCTGATTTTGATATATAAACTTTCTTTTATTTAGCATTACCTACTCTAATTTTTTTTTACCCTTTTAAAAAATCTGTTTATCTGTATATTTGGGTGTGTCTTTTTAAAATAGCATATAATGAATCTTTTTCCAGTTTTATAAACTTTTTTTTTAACTTATAGTCAACTTATGATTGTTGGTATATTTAGGTTTATTTATACCTTATTTTTTTCTTTCTTCTCTTCCTTGTTTTCTTGTTGGTTATTTAAAAGATACTTAGTTTTAAAATTGTGTACAACCAAAATACTCAGCAATGGATAATCAATTTTCCCCTCAATCTTTGACTTACAAGAAACTGGAATAGATTTCAGTATGTACCACAAATTGAGTGAGAAATTATTCGGGAAAATGCCCAATAAAAGGCCTTCATAATTGTGGAAGAAGTAATTGGAATAAAGGTGACTCATCTCTTATTAGTGAGAATGGTTAAATAGGCTAATTAAATGCCTTTCACTTTTTCTGTGTACTTGTTTGTATTCATTGATGGAAGCAGAATGTTTGGTGTGTCTTTTAGATTTAAAAACTGGAATCTACTAGTAACATATTTATATTGGCTTTTTTGTGATTTAAAATATAATGTTATTTTTTATAAAGGCATCAGACCACACTGAGTGCCTTCTAATTACAGTCTGTGAGTCTTTTGAGTACAGAGAAATGACAGGCTTTGCCCTGAAGAATTTCATATGCCCCCAGCAATGTCTAATGATGTTAAGTTAAAGCCAGATAAGATTGAGAAACCTTTCTGTATGTGTCAGTATTAGGTCAAAACTCGGTTTACACCGGTGGGACTCAGGCATCAGAAAGAAAATGAGGAAAGGGGTGAGAAGCTATAAGGGAGTCAGAAACGTAGGAAGGAATACTACAGGAGTTGTGCATGTGGAGTAGAGTGCTACTCACAATTTCCTTCAGTTGCCTGTCTTGAAGCAGATTATTCGAAAGACGTACATAGGAATTTTTAGTCTTCATCAGGAAGCTCATTATCACTGGGAAGACCTCACAAGCTCTATGTAAAATAAATATGTTTTTATAATATCAACTGCTTTACCTGGCAAGAAGTAAATTCATACAATCCTAAACCTGTTTTGACCATGAGGTTACATAAAAACACTCCTATTATATGCTTCTGAATCATGAACTCAAGTCCATTTATTTAGTAAGAAGGAGCCTGCTGGGAATGGAAGAAAGCTAGATTTTTCTATTAAGTCCCCAAACCTTGTTTTTTCTTGACGTCCCTTTTTTGTATGTGTGCATTTTGCTTAGTCTTTAGTCAGCCATTTCTAGTGCAGTTTGAGGACCTGTGAATTTTTGTATAAGCTTAGGAATCATTGGTATTAGGGCTCCAAATGTGACCTATTTTGAATCAAATGGAATCTGTTTTCCTCTGCAATTGAAGGTAACAGTTTTAAAGTGTGAACCATAGTCTTGGACATAAAATATTATTAGTCCTTATCTTGAATTTGTTACTACTTTGCACTAAGATTACAAGGGTCTTCACTTAGGTTACAAGGTTCTTACTATAGATATAATTTTTTTCTCATAATCCTCATAATAAATCAAACACATGGGGAAGAAGAGTGACCATTTCAGGATTCTGTGGAACTTGAATATGAAAATACCTTATTGTCCTGAATATACGCATACCCCTAGAAATAACTTATATCACTGACTCTGAAAAATAACTCATCTGTGGTTGAAGATCTTTTTCTTCGGAGACATTCCTGAAAAGAATACATTAAGTAGCCCCTTTCTCTGTAATAGATTAAACAGGCAAACCCAGAAGTTCAGAGAAGGTAATTTTTATAATTGCTGTGTGTTATTTTTGTTTGCTTTTTGAGAGAATTATTTGTGTTAAAAAGTAGTTTCTGTTTTATAATCTTGCTTTTTGAGCTTTCCTATATCAGTTATTACACAAAGTTCTTATTGCAGGGACCGCCCTGGAGTATGTTCTTGAATTGTTGGGGGTGGTCAAAAGGTTAGGAGCACTTCCTTGATTTGTTTTTTTTCCTTTTTTTTTTTTTTTTTTTTATCCTTAGGGAGTGATCAAGCCAGTCATTTTTTCTTCTGTGAGACACAAGAGGAAATAATTAAAGAGGTTTTCATGGAGCAGTGTGAAAAGTTGGCTTTTTACTTTAGAAAACTGATTTTATGGAGTATTTCTCAGGTGAAACCCATGTATTATTGGTAAAATTATATACATATGGGACACTGATTTTTTTTCATGTTTTATTTTTAGTAAGAAAGGAGGCAAAAGTTCAGTATGCCACTTAGACTAAATGTTTCTAGGATCTAAAATAACATTGATGTTAGCCCCTTTACTGTGATCACCTTACTCTGCTGCTGCTTCTACTTGTCATGTCTGAGACTGTTTCTTAAAATAGAGCTCCCCAGCAGTAATTTTTCATTATATGGCCTCATTGTGCATGTATTTGGTATGAACTCTGATAAGAGATTATGATGTTGACATCATAAGAATTTCCCTCTTTTACAGAACATGAAAAAATGCATGCATTTAGGTTAAGCATTGACTGTATATTGGGAATGTAGTTTAAAGAAACTGTACAAGTCCAGCACGGTGGCTCACGCCTGTAATCCCAGCACTTTGGGAGGCCGAGGCAGGTGGGTCACTTGAGATCAGGAGTTAGAGACCAGCCTGGCCAACATGGTGAAAACACATCTCTACTAACAAAAAGTACAAAAAAAAAAAATTAGCTGGGCATGGTGGCACTCCTGTAATCCCAGCTACTTGGGAGGCTGAGGCAGGAGAATCACTTGAACCTGGGAGCCAGAGTGCAGTGACCTGAGATTGAGCCACTGTACTGTAGCCTGGTGACAGAGTGAGAATCTGTCTCAAAAAAACCCATATATATGGTTTTTATATCTATAGGTACATACACACACACATACACACACACACACACACACACAGCTGGCTCTTACCCTCGTATATGTTATAGTGTAAACACAAAACCCTCATGCTGAGTTTAAAATTACAAAGAAAAAGTTTTAAAAATTCAAATAAATGTACTTTTTGGTTGAGTGGGAAAAGATGAAATTAAACGAATACTTTATGTCAGATAATCTGCCAGGCACTGGGGATACGAAGAGGAAATAAGCAGTCTACAAATTCTTCGTGAACTTCATAATTTATTTTGTTGATAGTCATTATTTAGTAATGCAACAAAATTTCTCTAATATCTGCCATTTTCTAGGTATGGTGCTACATGGTAGAGATAACATACTGCAGGTTTTTTTTTTTTTTTAGATTTTAAGAAAAGTTACTTAAATCAGAAACTATTTTTACTGGTTTTAAATTTTTGTCCACTTGTTTTGTGTATTATCTTCTGTTTATGGAACACTTAACTATGTTCCAAGCACTCTGCTGGGTCTTTTATATGTATACGTCATTTATTGCATACACCATACCAATCTACCCATCAGTTATTGAGCATTTATGTACCTGTCACTGTGCAACCATTTAATCTTGCAAATGACCCTAAACCTTACAGGGCTGGCAGAGCTGGGATTCAAGTTTGAATCAGGTGGGTCGGCATTCTACCCAAAAAGATTTTTTAGCAATTGTGCTTTATGATAAAACTGCCATGTACAATATAAACAATAGGTCATCAGATTATTAAAAATTCACCAGATTGAAAAAGAGGCAGTGGAAGATTTAAGTGATGCCTAACTCTGGAATAATTAGTCATCATTTTGTGTAACATATATGGTATCTATTATGACAGCTTTTTAAAAAACCTCTACTCATGTCAACTAATACAGCTATTGCCATAAACTTGGATCTAGTTTATAATCAAGTTTTAAAAATTTAAGTTTGGCCGGGCGCGGTGGCTCACGCCTGTAATCCCAGCACTTTGGGAGGCCGAGGTGGGTGGATCACGAGGTCAGGAGATCGAGACCATCCTAGCTAACACAGTGAAACCCCCATCTCTACTGAAAATACAAAAAATTAGCCCGGCGTGGTGGCGGGTGCCTGTGGTCCCAGCTACTCAGGAGGCTGAGGTAGGAGAATGGCGTGAACCCAGGAGGCGGAGGTTGCAGTGAGCCGAGATCGCACCACTGCATTCCAGCCTGGGTGACAGAGTGAGACTCCGTCTCAAAAAAAAAAAATTTAAGTTTGTAAACTTAGATTTAAACTTAGAGTATGTCCTACAATCAAGCGTCCTGTGTAAAGGTGGCTGTGTTATGCTGGTGGCATTGAAAATTGGTAGCTTGAAGAATGTCTACTTTCAGTACATTCCGTGGATGTCCTCTTCTTGATTTTTTTTTTTTTTTTTCAGGTTCTGAGCTTCCACTGACTATGGTTTTCCATTTAAAAGAACAAAAAAGCACTAGTACCTAAAATTTGCTGTAAAAGACATTTCACCTGCTTTAGTATTACCTCACTGCCATCTGGCTGTATCCCTGTCTTTCCTGATTTCTGTGGCTATAGTAGAAATCTTGTGTAGTTTTTGAAGGGTAGAGAACAGACCTGTTTGTAGTTATGATCCAGTGGCATAAGCTGACCTCAGGATATACCAGCTTGCTTTATTAGTGACTTAATTTTCTTACTGTAGTAAATTGGGTGTGATTTTAACTTGTTCATTCTTTGTATATGTATACTTTAAGTATACATATTTTGTATATGTATATTTTAACTTGTAAGTGATCAGACATCTCTATCATCATCTCTGAATTAAAAT
Organism: Pongo abelii; assembly: GCF_028885655.2. Classification (NCBI taxonomy): domain Eukaryota; kingdom Metazoa; phylum Chordata; class Mammalia; order Primates; family Hominidae; genus Pongo; species Pongo abelii. The sequence goes on from NC_071995.2 coordinate 19,887,853, forward strand.
TAAAATTGTTTAACTCCTGAATAATTCAACTGATGTTATGCAACTTGGAACATAAGACCAGACAAATTACTGAATCTAACATTTCAAATATTTTCTAACGTTCTTTTAACTTTTGCTGGGCACAAATGGAAATTCTCAGCCTCTGTCATAAAAAAAGAGTTTGTTATTGTTTGGTAAGACAGATTAAAACACAGCTGGGAATGAAGTAGTTAGCCCAGTCTCAAAGACATTAGCCTCCCTCTGTTTATTTCCTCCTGTTTGTATTCCTAGAAGCAAACAGCTGTGCATTCCATTTTATTCTTTATTCCTTTACTTAAAATCTGGATCCCAAAAGAAGTAAATTGGGCATTTAGGCTTAGAAAAGTTGCCTTATCTGTAATTTTTATTGCCCTTTTCAGTTGAAACAATGATGTATTCATAGTCTTAAATATTTTTAAAAATAGTTACCCACAATCTCACTATCAAACATTTTCATATAGTTTACCCATAATATAGATACCATTCAGTAGTCTGCTTTTCTCAGTAGATGATTCCTATAACATTTTCTTACGCATCTACAGACTTATAATTTTAACCTCTGCTGTTCTGTTATTCTGTTTATTCTGTTATTAAATGTTTCATTTAAAATTGTGCACAGTTCACTTAGTTCCAAAACAATATTACTTTCAGGGATGAATAACATACATTTTAAACTTTAAAATGTCTTTTCTAGACTGATTAAATGTTTAAATTTTCATAAAGCCATTTATGGTATACAAATTACCATAGGTGTGCAGGTTTCAGTTCAAAGAATGTCAGGTATAGGTAAATAAAAACTTTAATTTGAAAAATTGAAATAAATACTCAAAGTATTTGAAACCCTTAGAGATAGGCAAGGCCTTTAGGAATGCATCAGTGAATTCATTTTTTATGTATATACAGGAATGCATGGTCATACATAATTACGTATAATTGGCAATAGTAAGCTGTTTATTATAGTAAGTTGATGTGGGTCCTTCAGATGACAATTTGTGGATGATGGAATTAAGACAATCTTGTGGTAGAGCATAGTTGGCTTCTGTGATTTATTTGTTGATGGGCCCCCATATAGCTCTCATTTTAGTTAACATATTGTTATTTATCTGTCATCCATGGACTTATTTTTACACTGTTAAATCTGTTTTTTAGTATGTATTGAGTAAATAACTTTTTGTTTTAGTTTTTTTCTTTTATTTCTCTTAAAATTATTTATTATGACATGTAGTCATAGAAGTCTAGTGTTCTTATTTTTAAGATAAAGTTCATGTTATTGAACACTGATAGTCATCTCATCCCATTCCTATCATTTTCTTCATCATCATCATCATCTGTCTTATAGTATGAAATTATACCTTGGGTCATAAATTACTCCTTTCATTCTTTTTAAACCAAAAACTTTTTAACTTTAAGTTGTTATATTGCAACCAAATGGGACATAACAACAATATACTCCTTGAAAAAGTATGTTTTTTTCTGAATATAAAGGAATATGTGCTTCTATTGGGAAATGTAGAATATCACACCAAAAAATATTAATACCTGTACTCTGCCACTGTATATGTAACTATTGACATGTATTCTTTCAGTTTCCTTCGTATACATTTATATAATAAGAGAATTGGGATTATAGTTCACACATTCATAACTTGATTCACTTAATATGTCTTGAGTATTTACTATTAAATATTGATGTACATCTTTTTAGTAATTATTAGAAAAACTATATATATATATCGATGATAATTCCCCTGCCTTTTCAGCCTTCTTTTGTCAGCTACTGATGAAACTTTTTTATATAATAATAAACAGTGCTGTGTCAATGTATGAGTTTCAGATTTTTGACATTTTAATATTAAATTTTAATTTGTAGGGGTGTAGAGGCTTATAATGTCAATATTGTCCTAAGAATTTTTGTTACTCAAGGATTTTATGGATAAACATGGAAATAGAATCAATAATAACAGTATTAGTAAGAGTAAAAGCATACCTTTATAAAACAAAAGAGTAAGGTTTTGTTTTCATTTAAATCAAAGGATTTATTATAGAAACACTAGTCTTTTAATCTTTTAGTGAAATGTCCAACACTGTTTTATTTTGTAAATCTGAGTTTTTAGAAGTTCATGTCCCTTCTTAGTAGAGCTATATTAATATTTTAAGTTAGAAATATTCAGATCATTCTCTGAATAAAGGCATTAGAACAATTCTCTGAAGAAAGGGAGTAGTAAAACTTCATGTATTTTTTTTTTCCCACTCTTTACTTCCATTATTTTAAAGGAAGAGAAAATGAAATGTGCCAATTGCCCTCACTTGTGCTCCCAAGTGCTTGTTCTCCGTTCCCCACACAGCTTATTTGAGTTAATCATTGGTTCTTCGCTGGAAAAACACTTCAGTGAATGTCATAAAACTTCCATCTGAATTGGACAAAATACGTTCTCCAAAAATATTAATATCTATAAGAAAACCCTTTGAGTGTTAAGAACTAACAGACTTACCGGTTAGCTGCTTATTAAAACGCACAATCAGCACCCCTCTCCCACCCCATCTCCGTGTCTCCACCCCTCATATTTGTGGGCATCCCCACAGAATTCCATTATAATTGACAGCTTCTCAGGTGATCCCAGTGTGCAGCCAACCAAGGGTGCGAACCACCGTTTTAAACGGATGTAATGATAAAATTTTGCTCAAAGTAAAAACCAAACGTCTATAGATTTAAAATAGGACTTTCACTTTCTAAAGTGTGTTGGCTGTTCTTGCTCTCCAGGATTAGCAGATATTGAGATATAGACTGAGAAGATACCAGTAAAACCATTTCTAGGAGCAAAAACTTTTTGGCATTGAAAGAAGAGGATTTACTATAACATACGTGTTCTGGGAGATTAACCAAGATTGAGTATGTGGATGCCAACTTCAAAACAGAACTGCGAATATTCTTTCCTTCAGGGGAAAGAAGTATAATCTTGATTGTATTCACATTAGATGTTTCTTTTTAAAGCGGGTATCTGCAGTAACTGTAATTTGATATGAAATATCTAAATTCTATTGGTGACAAATCAGAGATACTGCTAATACAAGTGTGGCTTGTTGCATGCATCCACAATGGAAGGAAATGCTAAATTTTAGTTAGAGAATAGTGAAGATAAAGGAAAATTTATTTTCTACCCAACTTAGTGGGTTTTCTGAATTCATCTCTAGACCCCTTTGATTCCTCTGGATTCCATGGAATACTAGGTTTATATATGTTAGGGGCTGTCTTCATCTAAAAATTATTTATTTCAGTGGATAGTAGAGATAACAGTGAAATAATGTGCCTTCCCCCAGTGAAATATACATGTAAACATAGAAGGCAGGCAAAGATTTTCATAAGTATTAAATTATTAAGAATTTTTAGGGTTCAGTCAGAAGCTGTTGTGCACATCGACAAATATTTATTGGGTGCTTTTTATGCTAGGTACTGATCTGGCTAATTTTACATACATTATCTAATGTTAGATATTCTCTATTTTATGGGTAGCATTTACCTTATACCCTTTAAAAAAGACATGTGATATGGTTGACAAATTAAAGCACAATGAAAATAAGATATAAATGAAATTAGAAGTAAGTTAGCTTTAAAAAAAAAAAAAAAAAGATGGGGGGACAGAGAGCCTGTTGTCCGCTACAGAGACAGGCCATCTTTCTTTTTAATGAACTTCAGCAACTTTATTGAACAAAGATAACCTAATGAACATTAAATTGATATCGAACAAGTCATTCAATCTCCCTGCCTCTCAGTTTGCTCATAGGCTCTGGCAGCTAAGTGCTGTGTCTACCTAAGAGCGTTGTTGTCAGGACTAATGAGACAATGAAAGTAAAGTGGTATAATTATAAAGGGCAGTGATGGTGGTGGTAGAAAGTAACTCACAATATTTAAAGTGTGTGAGGTGTGGCTAACACAACTAAATCTAAGACAGAATTTTACAGTAGGGTGGGACTCTAGACTAATCTAGTGTCTTCATTTTATGCAGAGAAAAAAACCTAATATTTATTTAGTGCCTTTTAAGTGTCAAGAAACATTGTTGGCTCTTTTTATATATTGTCTCCTTTAATACTTAAAATAATTTGACAAAGGTAGGTATTGTAAATTGTCCCTTCCCCCTTTTAAGCAGATGAGAAACTTAAGACACAAAAAAAAGTAGCCAGTGCAACATCAAGGCTAGTTAACCGGGATCCAGAATTTGAATTCACTTTTTTTTTTTTTTGAGACGGAGTCTCACTCTATCGCCCAGGCTGGAGTGCAGTGGCACAATCTCAGCTCACTGCAAACTCCACCTCCCGGGTTCATGCCATTCTCCTGCCTCAGCCTCCCTAGTAGCTGGGACTACAGGTGCCAGCCACCACACCCGGCTAATTTTTTTGTATTTTTAGTAGAGATGGGATTTCACTGTGTTAGCCAGGATGGTCTGAATCTCCTGACCTCATGATCCGCCTGCCTTGGCCTCCCAAAGTGCTGGGATTACAGGTGTGAGCCACCGCGCCCGGCCTGAATTCACTTTCATTTGATCTTTTCTGCCATACCGTGGAGGCCCTGAGAGTCTATTTTGTCTGAGATGAAGGTTATGTACCTTCAAATGTTATCCCTGCTGTCCATCACTGATGAGTTTCAGTGTCCTGGAAAACTGTGTTTAACTTCTTGTTTGTGATTTTATTACTGGTTTTTCAGTGTGGGCTTCCTATCTATCTAGCTCTTTCCTGTTCTCTTGGGAAAAATAAAATAACTCATTTGGGACCATTACAAATTTCTAATTTCCAGATTTCACCTGAGTCCTCAGTAAACACTCAGTGGCTCTTTAAATGGCCCCTAACCTCCTAACCACCTCTGTAGAGGTTATACAACCACACCCTTCTCTCTCAATAGAGAAAAGTTGGCTGACAAGAATGTTCTTTCTCCAAATTTTTCCTTCTACCAACCAAACTCAGAATTTTCTTCCATTTTTATTTCCATTCTTTCTGTTTGAAGGGGTAACCATTATTCTTCTCTCTCGAGAAATTTTTCTTCCCCTTTTGCTATTGATTTCCACCCCCGACCAAGGCTCTTTAGGATGTTACTTGGGTAACACTCTTTTCACTTTATTTCTTCAAATCAGAAAACTTGCTTAAGCCACCCCCTTTCTGAAAGGGCTTCTTTTAACTTGCCCTCGTTCTTGATATTTTCCCCACTTCTTGCTCTCCAGATTTTTTTTTTTTTTTTTTTTTTTTTTTTTTTTAGATGGAGTCTCTTTCTGTTGCCCAGGGTGGAGTGCAGTGGTGCAAACTCTGCTCACTGTAACTTCCACGTCCCGGGTTCAAGCGATTCTCCTGCCTCAACCTCTCAAGTAGCTGAGATTACAGGCGTGTGTCCCCATAGCTAATTTTTGTATTTTTAATAGAGACGGGGTTTCACCATGTTGGCCAAACTGGTCTCAAACTCCTGACCTCAAGTGGTCCACTCACCTTAGCCTCCCAAAGTGACGGGATTACAGGTGTGAGCCACTGCTCCTGGCCTTTCTAGATTATTTTTTTAATAGCCAGATTCATTGACACCTTTTGAATGTGGCTATGATGTTCATCTTTCTTTCTTGGCACCATTGCCCACCCTTTAAAATCCCCTTCTTTACCTCGCTCAGCACTGCTCTCAGTGGAATCTCTGCTTCTCTGAGGACAACTCAGTCTTGTCCCTTGGCTCATCTTCTACCTTAAATGCTGGTGACCTTGCTTGCTTGTATCCTTCATGTGTGCTTATTCTCGATATCTGTTCTCCCTGAGTGGCCTTGTTCTCTCAATATATATCATCCACAGCCACAGTTGATACCTCATAAAGTTTTATCTCTGGCTGTCTTCTTTCCCCAGCTTCAAACCCTTTTTTTCCATTTCTACTTGCGGATGTCACAGACTTATCAATTGAAGATATTCCAAAGTAAACACATTCTTCCTGCCTGCCCTTTTTCCCCACCTCAACTCCATTTTCCCTCTATTTTTTCTCCTCGAAGCAAGCAACCAACTAACCTCGACAAAGCTCACCAAACCAACTAACCTCCCCAAAATAAAACAGCAACAGCAAAAATACCCTGCTCTGTCCTTCATGAAGACCCCAGTCTTTGGGACACTCACCCACTCAAATTATATAGAAGACCTTAAGAGTTAGAGTTTTGGAGCTGCTGAAAATTTCTTTTCGTGATGGGGTGGAGGTGACGATCCCACCAGTGGATATATTGCAGGTCTTCAAAGAAGTGCTGCATACTGTTTGGTTTTCCTGTTTAGTAGTCTGTAAAGAAACAGTGTGTAAGAAACACACACTGTCTACCCCATGATCACAGCACTATTTATGTAAAGCTTACACACGTGCATCTTTGCAGTTGATACATGCCTGATGCTCAGTAAACATTTGTTGTTTTATTTAGAAACCAAGGATATGAGTACCTCACCTCTTTTCTGTGTACTCTAGTTTTTTTTTTTTAATTTATTAATTACATTTTGGATCAAAAGAATCTTATTTCTGGATAGGAACTTTTTATGTTATAGCATCCTAGACATCATTTTACAGGTTTTTAGAGAGTGTTTGTTTAATCAGTTTTAAATTGGCAGTGATAGGCTCTTTGACATTCAGAGGTGAGGTCTGAAGTACAGAAAAGAGTTAAACTAGAAACCTGTAATACCTGTTCAACCTGTGCTTTAACCAAGACTGGGAAGTTTCTCTGTAGGATTCACTTGGGGGAACTTCCTACACTTAATAGTTTGTACTATCATTTATGCTCTAAAACCTCTGTATTTTGGTCAAACTATTCAAATGGCCAGACCACTTTGGGGGTGCAATTTCATCATAGTTACACAATGAGCAGTTTTGAAGAAGGTTCGCAAAAGGGAAAGTACAGTACATCCTACTTAATGTTGTCAGTAGGTTCTTAGAAACTTCAACTTTAAGCAAAAGGACATTCAGCAAGTCCTTGAACCTTGTTTTCCTCCTTGTCATTTTGTTACAAGGTTGATGAAAAAAATGGTTTTATTGTACTTCATTTCATTTTATAGATGGCAACTGAGGCAAAAAGAAGGCAGTAACTGACCAAGGTCAGACAGGCAGTAAGTGGTAGAGTTGGGATCTGGCTCCTAAGTCCCTGTTCTTCAGTAACATTATGCTCCCTCTCATAATGTTCTTTTTTTCAATAAACTGTGTGTGGGCTTCTAAAATAGTAACAGTTCTTTATATAAAAGGGGAAAAAAAGTTTTAAATTAGAGCAGGGTTGAAGAAAGTTCAACTTAAACTTAACATTTGACTGAATTTTATCTGACTTTTTCCATGTAATATTGACGTCATTGAAACATATTGTAGTTATTTAAACGCGTCGTGGTTCTAAATGTCTTGCATCTAATGTTACATAACTAAATGGCCAAAGATAACAGTGTTACCTCATTATCCCTGCTTTTGCCTCTTTTTATTTGAGTGTCTGTGGCTGTCTTTTCCTATGGGTTCTTTGTGCCTGTACTCATCTTTCACACATTATTGATTATCACACCTAAGTGATCTGCTACATCCCAAATTTGTCCTTTTATACCTTAACTGACTAGTGGCTGTGATCCAGGAACTTTCCTTCCTGGCACCTATGCAAAGATCAGTGGCTGCCAGCTCTAAGTTCCAGATCATGATTTCTGTACTCTCTGCAATTTACTAGTTAAGTATCAACTTTCCATGTTTGTAACTATAATAATGTAGATAATGATAAACTGAATTTTAAAGAAAACCTTATGTATTTCACTTTTTCCACCTTCTCTTTGAAACTAGTAATGACCATGGCAACATAAATTTATTTTTCCCTAACTATGTGAATCATCTGACCTTTGATTTGTCAATCTTTGTGACTCCTATTAATGTATAGTCCACCTTATATTTGTTTAAATTATCAAATTCCAAATAAGCCATTGGTTTTAAAACTACTAAGTATTATCTTTCTGCTACCAAAAACATAAAAAATTAAAGTCACTAAACATATATTCATCGAGACAGATGATAACTACTCCCTGTAGACTTAACACTTCATTAGCAAACTAATACTCTTCACACACCCGTGCCCCACCTTTCCCACCTCATTATTTACCTGTTGTATCTGTTAAGGATTGTTTCCCTTTTTGCAATCCATGCTTTGTATAGATAAGTGAAGAAAGCAATCTCCAGAGTAACCTTGGAGCAGTAATCTGATCTCACATTGTTCTGGGAGCTAAGAAGAATAGAGCCAGAGAGCTAAAAAGAATGTCAGTTTCAAAAGGGATACTGAACATAGCCTACTTATATGATATATAAAAGTGACATCAGATGCAGTCGCTTGTTTGATTTAGGAACCTATGCAGAAAGAAGCCTTGATTTTAATGTTGGCATCATACTTGCTAACAACACTCTGCAAGTCTTTTGAGGCTTAATTTTTTTTTTTTTTTTTTTTTTTTTTTTGCTTTGGAAGCATGGTTGTGGGCAGAGCTGGGATAATTTTGTGTGTGCGTGATTCTTAGTTACGCTGACAGCTTTCAGGTTTTGAAATCCTATCTCTTCCCTGTTGGTTTGACCTGTGTTGTCCACGTTTTTTTATCTCATTTATTTCATTAATTTCATTCACTCAACCCAAAGATGATTATTTGGCCTCTACTGTGCACTAGGTGGTGTGTTCTTTACTGGGCTTTCTTGTTGTGAGTGAACATAGACATGGTCATTGTACTTATGGAGTCTTCATTTTAGTGGGGCAGGTAGTCATTAAACAGTTGTCATATAAATAAACATAAAATTACAACTATGATCAGCTTGGCGAAGGAGAAGAATGCAGTGTCGTAAGATGTCCGCTGGGGAAAGTGACACACCACTTGATATTTTCCTCTTCTACTTGTCATTGAATGGCTGGTGGTTTTCATAGTTCCCTCAGCCTTCCATAAGGCACCCCTGGTAGTATGTGAATCAGTCTAGTTTCTGTTAGTTGATAATTCCATATTTAATCACAGCCTGCGTTACTGTTCTAGTCTGAAAGTATAATGTGTATATCGGTTAGTGGAGAGACTAAAACTACTTCACACTGGTTGAGAGCTTCTATTTGTTCCTATCCCCATCCTGTCCCCAGAAGGAGTTCTTGATTACTTTCAAAACATAGATTTCAAGTCATAAAGTCATGGGTTTTAAATAGAGATAAACTTCAGCTTGGCTTTAGGATTTAAGCTATTCTTAGATAATCAGAAGGAATCACTTTCTGGCTGCCATTTTGCTGTATTTCTTTTGAGGTGTTCTTTTTGGTGGACTTTACGGTTTTAGAGATTCTATTGAAATTCTGTATTTGGATTCAGTTGGTGGAAAAAATATTATGTTTTATGTATAAATAGGCCATTCTAATACAAAATAAAGCTTCAGAGTTTGTATAACGAAAGTGAATTGTATCTTATTTGTGCCACAGATGAAACAAATCATATGTGGCCAATACATTATTGGAAACCACAAGACCCCAAATTGAAGGCAGTTTGTTGCAGTGATTTAAAAAAAATAAACTCAGTAGGAGAAATAAAATTTGATACGATTAGTAGTATTTTTGCCTGTGTTTGAATATTAAATTCACTTAAAATTCTGCACCTTCCCATGCATTCCCCCCTCCCATATATACACCTGCAACACACATATGTGCACATTCTGATTTTCGTAATGCTTTACTACAAATAATAACAGCAATAAGAAGGGGCTCTTCAAATGAGTGTAATAGTAATGGATAATACTGAATTATAAGATTCCTTCTAAGAATGTGTTATGGTCAGAAACACAGTAAAAGGTAAATGAATAATGGTGAAATAATGAGTCAATATGCTGGAGGTAACTGGGTGAAGTGGAAAGAGCTGGGCATTGGAATCAGCCAGGGTTAGCTTTGAATTCCAGCCCTGATTCTAGTCAGATAACCTCTTTGAGTTTCTTTCTCTTTTTCTGTAAAGTGAGCTTAATCAGCTGCCATACAGGATTAGAGTAATATTCTTTAAGCTACTGGCACACGATGGATATTCAAATAATTTATCAAAGAAAACAAATTACTGATTTATTTTATTCTGTTGTAGTCCTAGAAAACATGTGGCATATTTTCCTTATTTTTACCCTTAAAGAAAAATGGAAAAATCAGCAACTGGCTTAGCAGCTTTACTAATAATGTAGTTAGTTTAGACCCAGGTGGCTAACTTAAGGAACAATGTTGAGTTTTAATCTTTGAATTTAATTAAAGGTCTGTTAATTGCTATTTAAAGGTTGTCAAGTTAAAAAAAAAAAAAAAGAGGGTTGTAAACTAAAGCCAACATAGATAAATTAAGTTAGTGTTGCTTGCCTAGGTGGCTTCCGCTGACAGTGAAAGGAATCTGAACCCTTTCTCCCTGCCTTGTACTGGCAGAGCCTCCAGCATCTTCTGGTCTTCACTTCTAGGACGGTGCTAAGTTGGCTGTGCCCACCAGTGGTAGGCTTGTTTCTAATATTGCCTCCTGACGCACTGATTGAAAGATCCACCAGTGATTTAATGCCATCTTGCCTATGAGAACAAGCTACCACATTAAATGCGCACATTGAATCTAAAATGAGCCAAATTTCATATGCATTAAAATGTTAAACAAAATACATAAATTCAGGAAATATGTGATTGGAAGAACCCATATAAGCATTTTCAGACCTTGTATGTGTTGATTCAATTAAGGTCTTACTAAACTTTGTCTTCCTTCTTTATCCTGCAAACCATCATTGGCTTCTGGGAAATGGCCTGGGTAAAAACCAGGTCAAGATTTAATTGGGCCACAGTCTCTTAGACTTGGATTGAGCATCTTTCTGGGCCATTACCGATAACTTGCAGTTCTTTCTCATCTACTTTGTGTAACTTTTCTCCAGTGTTTTTTTGTAAACTGTTTCTGTCATTTTCTTCTCCTTCCCGACTCAATGGTGTGCGCTAAGAAATGAATGTTAATCACTATCTGTAGAGAAAAGGCAATATATGAGAGAAACAAATTCATATTTAGTCAGTACTTATTATCTGTTGTTAATTATGTGTAGTCTACCTGTCCTAGAGCTGCCTGGTAACCTCTAGCCCTGAGTTAACCATTTTTAGGCAGCAGCCTACATATAAACCAGGAAATAAGGTGTGAAACCAGATCAGGTAGAAACCCCAATCCCAGTATCTGGAAATACCTCTCTTACCTATTTTTATTCGTTGATAAAATCAAAATGTCTGGCCTTTGCTGAATGACTAAAAATATGTGGATGGCTTATATGGAATGTTTTTTTTCTTTGAGTTAAAAAAACCTTGTACAATAACTGTACTTGAGTATTGACATTTCTGCAGATATTTTGTGTATAAATAATAAGAATTGACAGTGTAGGAATGGGTGAGGTGAAAACTTTTAATTGTGTGAGGGAGACTTGTGAGTGTAACAATTCAGAACTTTTTTTTTTTTTTTTTTGAGACAGAGTCTCCCTCTGTTGCCCAGGCTGGAGTGCAGTGGCACAATTTCCACTCCTGCAACCTCTGCCTCCTGAGTTTAAGCAATACTCCTGCCCCCGGAGTAGCTGCGATTACAGGCATCTGCCACCATGCCCAACTAATTTTTGTATTTTTAGTAGAGACAAGGTTTCACCATGTTGGCCAGGATAGTCTCCATCTCTTGACCTCGTGATCCGCCCGCCTTGGCCTCCCAAAGTGTTGGGATTACAGGCATGAGCCACCGCGCCCAGCTTCTCTAATAATTTTATACTTAACTGACTTATCATTCTTCATTTCTGGAGATGACATAGTTTTTTGAAACTTGCTGCCTTTCCTTAAATACTTTGGTTCAAAGTAAGCAGCCCACCTGGCTGAGAGGGCAGGGTAGTTGAATTACTTGGGAGGATGACTGTGCCACAGCCCCTACATTTATTAAACCACAGTTGTAAAACTCTTGTTTATAGTTGTAGTCTGTTACCATTGTGTCTTTTGGTGTTTGACTAATAAGACAATTGCAAGAAGTTTATAAAATCTTTAATCAAGTGAAAACTTTTCTGCAGTTTGGTATGTAAAATGAGAATAGTAATTAATTGTGATAGAGATATTTCTCCTTGCTTTTTCCCATCCCCTACTTCAGAGAAAAACCCCAGACACCTTGACTTGACTTATAAAGGGGCATCTATAGAGAGACTACTTTATTAATAGCTTGAGGATTGTGATGTCCAGTTATTCCTGAAAAGACTGTGATTGTTAAGAAGAAATCAATTGAGAGAGGGAGTGAGCATTTACATTCTGTGACAAGACTTTGATGAAAGGACTGAGGAAGATGAAGATAATCAGTTTCTTCATCTGCCTCTGGGAAGATTTTAATGTTTCTTTTAATATAAAAGTGAAGAGACACTCATACCCTGTAAAAAATAGCCACCTGTAAATATAGATCTACCAAGCTTAAGAAAGCTTGATTTAGCTATTCTAAAATTTATGTGGATTTATTTGTATTGATATACAATTTTAATTTTTTTGAGATGGAGTTTTGCTTTGTTGCCCAGGCTGGGGTGCAGTCGCGGTACCTCGGCAGAGGTAGGGATTTTACCGTGTTGGCCAGGCTGGTCTTGAACTACTGACCTCAAATAATCAACCCACCTTAGCCTCCCAGAGTGCTGGAATTACAGGCATGAGCCACCATGCCTGGCCCTTTAAAATGTTTTAAAATTCTTGCAATTTTGAAAAATTCTTGACTCTTGTAATAACAATTAACTTAAAACACAAACACATTGCACAAGTACACAAAAATGTTTTCTTTATATCCTTATTCTGTATGCTTTTTTATATTAAACTTTTTTGTTAGCTTTTTAAACTTTTTTGTTAAAAACTAAGGCACAAACACACACATTAGCCTGGGCCTACACAGGGTCAGGATCATCTGTATCACTGTATTCTACCGCCACATCTTGTCCCACTGTAAGATCTTCAGGGGCAGTAACACTCATGGAGCCGTCATCTCTTGTGATAACAATGCCTTGCTTCCAGAGTACCTCCCTAAGGACCTGCCTGAGGCTGTTTACAGTTAACTTTTTTTTATAAGTAGAAGGAGTACACTCTAAAATAACAATAAAAAGAAAAGTTTGGTAAATACATAAGCCATTAACAGTCATTTATCATTATCCAATATTATGTACTATACGTAATTGTATGTGTTATACTTTTGTATGATTGGCAGCACAGGAGGTTTGTTTACATCAGCATCACTACAAACAGTTGAGTAATGCATTGTGGTATGATATTATGATGGCTACAACTTAACCAGGTGATAGGAATTTTTCCACCCCATTATAATCTTAGGGGACTACTGTTATCTATGCTGTCTGTTGTTGACCAAAATGTCATTATGTGGTTCATGACTGTATTTGCAGTTCATATATCTGGTAAAGAAATCATACCCAAGTAACATAAAGAACTCTCAAAACTCACCAATAAGAAAACAAAAAACCCGGGGCGGGGGGCGGCAAAAGATTTGAGCAGTCACTTCCTCAAGAAGATATACAGATTGCAAATACATACTTGAAAATCTGTGCAACATCAGTAGTCATTAGGGAAATGCAAATTAAAATCACAGTTATGTACATTGCATACCTGTTAGAATGGTTCAAAACAAAACAATGGAGACAACTGTTTGCTTAAGTGCTTATCATTTACCAGGCACAGTTCTCTTATATATACTAACTCATTTGATCTTTGCAGTAACCCTTAAGAGAGCACCATCATTAATCTTATTTTCAGATGATACACCTGAAGCACAGATAAATCAAATTGGCTACAGTCACATGGCTAGAAAATGGCAGAGCCAGGAAAATAACACAGAATTTCATGAACACTATATTCATTACTCCACCATATTCAGTGTGTCCTGTGCTTTTGGGCTGTTAAAGCAGTGGTGGTGATCATTCTCCTCGTGTCTCAGGTGTGTTTTGCACCTGAGCAATAGAATGGGAAAAAAGGTTTTTTTAAAGAAAATTGCTACTGATTTCCCTTTCTTGTATGCATACACCCATACACATAAAATTTTGCCATCTGTTTATGAAAAAGTACAGCTTTAATTTCTTTTTGTTGCCAGTTTTCAATCTCTGCCCATCAGAATAGTAAAGAAAGGATTCTCAAAAAAAATGTGCCCCATTATCGGAGCCAGACACAGTTGAGTGTGGGAACGAAACCAATGCTAGCTGGGAGCAGTGCTTTTTATTTTTTTCCCCCAGATACAGTAATGACATGGTACTAATACTTTTTATTAGCAGTAAGACCTCAAAGATTCTCAAATCACTCACTATTTGAAGCTGTCATTATCCCACGAATCCCTTTGGCTCCAGGGAACAGGACAAAGAAGAGAAATACAGCCTAGGGGATAGCTTAAGGTGTCATGTTTGATTTCTTGTGATTAACTTTCTCATTTAAAGAGGCATCATGTATTTTTCTCCTTTAAGGATTTGAATTTGGCCAGGTCTCATGGGGATGATGGTGGTGTAGACAGTTCATGTTAGTAGGGATAAAAAATTAGGAGCCACCATCAAAAATCAAACATTAGGTTTTAAGTATTGGAATTAGGAGGTTTTTACCTTTCAGGACTCAGACTGAAGCTACTGTTGCTATAGAAATGATTTTCCACCTACATATAATTTGTGTTTGAGACAATTTTTTCTTAAGCACAATTTTAAAACTATAAAATGAATAAGCGTAGGCATCATAGCACAGAAATAATTCTTCAGATGGGAGAAAAGTGATTTGTTTTTAATAATATCATGAGTAGAACCATGAAAACCCAACTACAAATCTAATTTTATTTTAAGATATATCTTTAATACAAGGATTGAAAAATTAAAACAATGTAAATGCCTGTAAGGGGCATGGTATTATTCTGGCAACAAGGAGCTTTTAATAGCAGTGGGCTCTTGAATAGGTTTCATTTTTTGTTGTTCTTCCTGCTAAACTGCTCTTAAAATGATTACCAGAAAATCGCACTGGAGGTGGTAAGTTAATTCTTTGAATATATTCGCTATGTGTGTATATTTCCCCAAGTTTCTAATATTCTGAGAACTTAAAAAAGCAAACATGGGTATATCATGTTGCTAATCTTGTTATAATATGATTTTAGTTTTATTTTTAACATATACTTAAATGTTATTTATTTTTTACTTCATAATAACCAATTATTTCATTTTGTCCTATAGGTGTTTCATGCTCTAAGAAAAACATTGCGAGCTCTTAGAGTCATGGGATTTACACTTGGAAGCAGGCTTAGGGACCATTCTCCCCAACTTTTTCATTTTATTGACTGATGAGCTGATACTTTGAGGGCTAAGGTGACACCTAGGTTATTCAGCTTATTGTAGCAGAGCTGAGACCAGAATTAGATTTACCCTAGGCCTTTTATTATTTATATGCCACTGTGTCTTTGTTAGCCTCTTCCATGCTAGAGGGCCACTTGGTTGTATTTTTATCTGTACAATAGTCTTATGTATGTAAACATAAATCTCCATGCAGTCATCTCTGTTGGATTTAGATGAATAAGTTCAAGAATCTAAACAAGGAATTCATACAACACAGGGAAACTATAGCCAGTCTTCAAATGTTTTGTAGTGAGAGAAATTTTATTTGCATATGTAGCATTTTAAAATAGTTGATTCCCATTAAGAAAATAATGAGCAAGCTAATATGAAATGTGAATAAAAAATGGGAACAGTGAAAGTCAGACAAAAAGAAACATAAATGGCCAATTTTTTAGAAGCCAGCTGGAATGAGGTATCTTATTCCTGTATCAAATTGGCAAAGATTTCAATGTGGGACTATCCCTATGTTAGTGAAGGCAGAGGGAAATAGTTAACTCTCTTTTACTACTGATCGAGTGTAAACTGTGAAAATAGTCAAATATAAAATGCTCATTCATCAGTTCTATACCTGGAGATTTATCCTGCAAATTTAATAGTACAGTATTGATACTGGGTTGAACTTCCATATTGTTTATAAGGATGGCCATTGAAATGTTGTTTATACACACAGCACATACAAAATAGCAAAAATAGAAATTAACCAGACTTTTTTCAGTTTTATAAATTATGGAACAGTAGACCATATGTAGCAATAGATTTGTATGTGCTAACATCTAATATTAAGAGGAAAAAAGCAAGTTTTAAAGCATGTTATATACTAATAAAGTTTTTATTTATTTATGCTTTTCTATATAAAAATTCTGGTAGGATACAGAAGAAAATGTTAGCAATAATTACTTCCAGGTTTTATTGGGTTTTGATGTGGATGAAGCAGAAGAGATTTTCTTTTACACTTTAAATCCTTTGTAGTTTGTGGGAAAAAATTATATATGTGCACTATACACATGTGTTAGTTTTGTTAAAATTTTAAACAGTAAAGTGTATATACATTGCTAAAACTCTTTTGCTTAGTAACTGTGACTGAAGAAATCTCCCTTATTTTGAAATAATTTTGAAAAGTTCGTTCTTGATTTCTTTATAATTTAAATTCTCTTAAACAAATATATTTAGTACCAAGATTCAATTAAAGTATATTGGAAGTCAACCAACAAAGTTTCACAATCAATAGGATTCTGCCCGGGTTGTACCCCACACCTCAGTATTCATTCAGGAAGATAGGTTTGCCTAAGAAATACGTATTAAGAGGCAGAAGGTAATCCCTTTTGAACTCTGTAATTCTATTTCTGGGTCTAGATGTTAAAAAAAATTAAATAACCTTCAAAATAGTGAGAAGTGAATATAACACAAATGTCTAACAATTGACTTATTTTATTAAACCTTGAGATAACAAGATAGAATGTTATATAGCTTTGGAGGGAGTTCTCCAGACTCTCTCTCTCTCTCTGTCTCCCCCTCCCCCCCCTTCCTCCCTCCCTCTCTCTCTATTACTTAAAATAAATAAGAAAGTAGATAAGTAATTTTTTTTTTTTAAACATGGAGGCTTATTATATGCCCAGGTTGGAGTGTAGTGCTGTTCGCAGGCACAATCCCTCTACTGATCAGATCAGCACAGGAGTTTTGACTTGCTGTGTTTCCAGCCTGGGCCAGTTCACCACTCCTTAAGCAATCTGGTGGTCTCCCGCTCCCAGGAGTTCAGAATATTGATGCTGAACTTAGTATGGATACGCTATCAGCATAGCATGCTGCAGCCTGGAACTTTTGGACTCAAGCAGTCCTCCAGCTTCAGCTTCCTAAGTAGCTGGGACTGTAGGCGTGAGCCACCATGCCTGCCTTTCTCTTCATTAACAGAGAAGATTAGCAAGTGTTGTAAAGGTATTAAGTCTTGTACCAAACTGAAGTGTTCTCCTTGATAGAAGCTTAGGTATAGGAAAGAAAACTGAAGAGGAAATCACCTTCTTATTTTGAGACATAAGGCTTTTTTTTTTAACTTTCTGTATTTACTTAAATTGACAAATAATATATATATATCATATGCTACATGATGTTTTGAAATATATGTACACTGTGGAATGGCCAGATCAATCTAATTAGCATATGCGTTACCTCACATATTTATCTTTTTTTCTTTTGAGACAGAGTCTCACTCTGTCGCCAGGCTAGAGTGGAGTGGCGTGATCTTGGCTCACTGGAACCTCCAACTCCCTGGTTCCAGCGATTCTCTTTCCTGCCTCGGCCTCCCAAGTAGCTGGGATTACAGGCACGCACCACCACACCCAGCTAATTTTTGTATTTTTAGTGGAAACAGGGTTTCACCATGTTGGCTAGGATGGTCTCGATCTCCTGACCTCGTGATCCACCCATCTTGGCCTCCCAAAGTACTGGGATTACAGGCATGAGCCACTGCACTGGCCCCGCATATTTATCTTTTGTTTTTGTGGTAAGAACACCTAAAATGTCTCTTATCGGTTTTCAAGAATACAATACATTGTTATTTATGTAGCTTTTAAAAATATTGAACAGAGATATGTTAATTAATGATGTGTTAAAAATTCAATACGAAATAGTACTAGTGATTACAGTTATTCTTTTTGAGTGCATATGACTATCAGACACGTGTGGTAGAAACCAGATTTCATGTATTATCTGTAATCCTCATAACAGAACCTATAAGGAAGATGATATTTCATTTGATAGATAAGGAAACTAAAGATGAGGGAGGCTAAGCAGTTGTTATGTAGACGAGTTTCATTTTGAAGGCGTCAAAGCCTTTGGATCAGTTCCCACTGCAACACATCTAATACACCCACAGTGCCGTGTTGTCCCTCGGGAAGAAGTTTTGTGCTCTTCTTTTGGTAATATTGCTTAAATGATCATAATAATTTTAAAGCACACCAAGAGTTGACCTGGAGCCTGTTTGAACTATGGCATGCCCAAGTAGTGGTTTCCTTTGTACCTCATTTCCAGTTTATAGTTGAGGATAATCAGGCCTGTGCTATCTATTTATTTACTTTGATAAATTATAATTTATAGGTGCATTTTTAATTCTAGGGATCAGTAAGAGGTGATTCCCCTACTCAAAAATACTTGATTTGCTTTCTAGTGGTAGGAATATTTTCTGCCGTTATTACTTTTCTGTGATGTAGCCAGTGCTGATGATCAGCTTCTGTGTGACTAATTGGATACCTCTGTGAGTTCACTGTGGAAATATAACCTCTGGCTTTGAAATTGAGCATACTGTTCCTTATGGCAGTTGAGGTTGTGATATTAGCGTCATCATCTTCATACTCCTGCACACAGCTTCCACGGCTCCTGGTGTGCTGTGATTAGGTTTCTGGAACCATTGAGCACTCACCCCCACCCACGTTTCAGAAATCTCCTTGGTCTGTTATTCCAGTGTGCTGCCCAAGTATTGTCATTTCCTTTGTGTACTGTGACGTGAAAAAAATTGAGGATGCATTCACTGGTAGCAAGTCACATATTTATAAATGAGTACAACACAGAAATTGGTTTGATTTTTCTCTTATACATTACATTTTGTTCACAATTCATTATGCCCTAGGTAAATGCAGGAGAGATCACTGAAACATCAAACTGATCCCATCATTAAAGACCGTAGCATATTCAGGGATTATGCCAGCATAATTTTGTGGAAAATAAGTCACAAGTTAGAGAGACAGGTGCAGCATTGCAGCTACATGAAGTGGAGCGTGCAGTTTTCCAAGTAGGTAGTTAAATTTATTCTTAGTTTTCGTGATTGAAGTAATAACATTGATAAAATGAAATAAGTTAAAATATGACGGTGTTGGGAAAATGTAGAATGATAATACTCCGTAGCTTTTGGGAACCTGCTTACCTCGTTTTAGTGAGAGATCCAGGATTTTTCTGGTTGATAGAGATCTGTCCTGGGCAGAAAATGGCAAAACTGAGATTCAGCTCATGACTTCATTGCTTTTATTGTGTCCTTAGTCTGCCTTACTGGGTGTTAGTTTCCTTATTCTCTACAGAGGAGTTGTGGGCTAATATGCAGTGATGTCTGTGGATTGATTTCTTTAAAACAACAACAAAAATAAAAAACAAACAACTCTCAAAACACAAAGTAGTAGAAGTAGAAATATTTATAGTGGCTGGTGGAGTGCTGTTGGATGTGTTAGTCTAATTTGTTGAAACCTAGAAATCATGTATGTCCTAGTTGGTTTATTCTACTTGGGATTAGAAATCAAATGCTTAGGGTAAAGGAGGAGAGATTCTGCATTTGTTTTATTTTAATTGCAGATACACATTACCTCTTTCAGAAATTCCTGAGTCATACATGATTACATTATGTTTTTATGCGAGACATTTAATTCCTTTGCACTGGGAAATTAGTTTTTCAGTTGCAGTTTTTTAAAATGTGAAATTGACTGCTTTATATAACAATTGTTTAATACTCTTTTTATTATTCCATTTTTGATCCCATACATTGTTGTTAGGGCCTCTTTTTAACAGTATGTATTATTTATATTGAAACAGAAGAAACAGTTGTGTCGCACTGTGATCTCAATTTTATAAATTTTTGCATAAGGCTAAGGACTGGAGGGGAACCTGAAAAAACAACTGAACAAAAGAATGAAGTGTTGGCCGGGCATGGTGGCTCACACCTGTAATCCCAGCACTTTGGGAGGCTGAGGCGGGCAGATCACCTGAGGTCAGGAGTTTGAGACCAGCCTTACCAACACGGCGCGAAACCCCGTCTTTACTAAAAAATAACAAAATTAGCCTGGCGTGGTGGCACATACCTGTAATCTCAGCTACTCGGGAGGCTGAGGCAGGAGAATCGCTTGAACCCGGGAGGCAAAGGCTGCGGTGAGCCAAGATTGCACCATTGGACTCCAGCCTGGGCAACAAGAGAGAAACTCCGTCTCAAAAAAGAAAAAGCTGAAACAGTGAAGTGTTAGTTAAATATAAATGTTTAGAGCGTAAATTTTTTCCTGGTATATGGGGGAGAGGTGGGTTTATTGCAATAATTACAGGTGAGTTAATTAAGTAGCTGAAAGCCTCTCATTTGTAAGGACACACAATAATAACCTTTTTTAGCTAAAAATTAGAGATACTGAAAAAAATTAGAAAAATATTTTTTAAAGAGAAAGGGTCTCGCTATATTTCCCAGGCTGGACTTCAACTCCTAGACTCAAGATATCCTCCTGTCTCAGCTTCCTGAGTAGCTAGGACTACAGGCATGTGCCATGCACCACCACGCCTGGCTAACAGGATAAATTTATATGAAAAGACTTGTAAACAAAAGTCTTTCAGGCTGCTCTCAAAGCACACACATGATTAATGATACTTAGTTTTTGTACCTTGTATCAAGGTGCAGTATGCTGGTGATTATTTTTTAGAGCACGGAAATGCCAGAGGTAGTAAGCAAATCTCAAACTGTCCGGTTAAAGGTTTATTGTGTGTGTCTGCTCTTTGAGTCTTAAAGGGATTAACAGCTGAATATAGACTTTAAATCACTGTTGGGATTTAAATTTTTACTCTGAAAGACTAGGTCATTTGACAGTAATCAAGGGTATTTTCATTCTCAAGACTGTTTTGCAGGCCCAGCAGAAAACCCCTCTATTTAACCCATGAGGGGAGTCATCCTCAGGGCTGAGGCATATGAAATCTGGGGTACTTCACACAGAAAAATAATAAAAATGTAGGGAGATTTGCCTTGTGGATGAATCCAGGAAGTTCTAAATTGGCAATAAGCAGATAGGGAACAATTTTGTCAGATACTGTGGATTAATGGTATTTAAAAGGCACCTTGTTGTTATTGTTGATGCACAAATAATTTTACATCTGCAAGTATATTTTAGAAATTCACCAATATGATGACTAATTATTTGGCCAAAAAAAATTTGACAGTGATTGTTGCAATTATATTTTTAAAGACCCATGCAAATATAATGGTGATTTAAAATATGTTGGTCATACGAGTTTTTAAAATTGAATGGTTTGTTATAGAAGTAATATAAATATTTTTAAAATATATATCTTTGAAATATATAGTTTGTTTGTTTTTTTTTAACTATATTCCGAAGCCGATTCCTGAGACTGTGCTTTATATTCACCTACGGCTCCTAAAAAACATCAGCCAGAGCTTCAAGCCTAAGCTCACCTGAGACCCACTAAGTGAGACACCTCTGGTGTGGAGCCTGGGGATCTGTTTTTAAAGAACTCCACAGTGCACCGTCAGTGTTCAAAACCACCATTCTAAAGTTTTATATGTTTTACATGGATGGGCAGATAGTTGAAATTGTAAAAAAAAAAAAAAAAAAAAAATCAATTTAGATTCTCTAATATAATGGAAAATATCAGATTAAAAAGAACTCTATAGTAACATCTCACTATTTACTTGAGATGACCTGAACTAGGTATAACGAAATGGAAGACTATAGCACATTGGATAGCCACAGACCAGTACTGGTATGAATTAGAATTGAATTCTGCCTAGATTGTAAAGGAACTTAAATTTAGCCTAAGATAAGATTATTAAAGGAAAATAATGTGATTAAATGAAGTAGAACAACAGTACCTAAAACATGTTATCTTTTAAAGTTTTTGAAATCTCTTGTTGAATAAAGCACAATAATTGTATAACATTGAAATAAAGATTTTGAAGTCTTAATATACCACTAACTCAATATAGTAAAAGGTGATGCTGAAAAAACATTAATGTGGCTGTATTGGTTATTTTGATATTTTAAAAAGCCCTTTAGGGCCGGGCATGGTGGCTAACGCCTGTAATCTCAGCAATTTGGGAGGCCTAGGCGGGTGGATCACTTGAGGTCAGGAGTTTGAGACCAGCCTGGCCAACATGGTGAAACCCCGTCTCTACTAAAAATACAAAAAATTAGCGGGGTGTGGTTGCAGGCGCCTGTAATCCCAGCTGTTCGGGAGGCTGAGACTCGAGAATTGCTTGAACCTGGGAGGCAGAGGTTGCAGTGAGCTGAGATCGCACCACTGCTGCGCTTCATCCTGGGTAACAAACAGAGTGAGACTCTGACTCAAAAAAAGCCCTTTAGAGAACAAATTATTAATCTAAGACAACTAAGGTAAGGTAATGGGTAATGTCAAGGATGTTTTTGCTGATTGGGACAATTTGTATTCAACTACAATTTGACTACATTCATTAGCTTCATCAGAAATAAAACTGAGGATTATGTGTCTAGATCTGGGTGAGCTCAAAGATGATTACTGGTTCATAGTCCTTGCTCTCAAGAGATTGTATATTACATAATTTGCTTTCTATCTTATGGTTTAAGTAGTTATTTTTAGCAGCAAACAGTTATATTTTTTAAAGGCAGCAAAAATTTATGTTGTTGGATTATTATTTATTTTTACTTTTTAAGACTTATTTATATACCAGTTAAAGCCCAGAAAATTACTCTTGAGCAAGAGTTAACACATGCTCCTAAAATTTTAAGTTTTTTGTTTGGCCAGATGAGGGCACTTTTTCTTTACATTTCTAGAATTTGAGCTGTGAAGCAGATTGTTTTTTCCCATCCAAGCTATTACTTTCTTTCTTTTATTTTTGCCAGTGAGACAGTTTTGGCATTTTTGATGTTTTGATTGTGCTGTATTCTCATAGATTAATCCTTTCCATCAATCCTTTCCTAAAGGAAAAGCTTCAGTTTCTTGCAAAGATGTTGTATATGGGAACTTTAAAATGAATGACAAAGTTTAATGGAACCAAGGTGGTTTTAAGAAAATGTCCATGTTATTTGTAATTTTGCTTATAGTTAATAATGGAAGTTGAAATGTACTTTTAACTTAATTTGAGTACTCTAACAATAGCAAGACGAAGTAGCATTGACTAGACCCTCCTCTTCCCCCTCATCATATTTCTAGTGCCTGCTTTACATTGAATTAATGTTGCCTTGCATTATTGCCATCAGAATTATACAGAAGTAGTGGAGAAGAAATAAAATACCAGAAACATTTTGTCTGCTGCTTAGAAATAAACAAAAAATAAGTATAAGTACTGAACCCAACAAGTATAAGTAATATATTAGAAATACAGCATGTTTAACTTTCTTATTTGCTGTCAAATGCCATACTGAATAGGATAAGGTTTCTAAGGTTATGTGTAATGTACTAAAACAACACAGACTGCAACTATTTGGTGTCAGTGTGAACAGTCTTAAGAAGAAAATCAAAGAGAATAATGTTTAAACGTCCCACAAAACAAAGCTGTTGTCATTTCGTCACAGGTGAACAAAGCAAGTTTATGTTTTTTGAAAGTTAAATTTCTGAAGCGCAATGAAACAGAGCTGTTGCTAATTAAAGTTTAAAAACCACTAGTGAAAATAAACACCAAAAACATGGTTAACTTAAAGGAGATTAAAAGGAGAGTGGGGGAAACAGCAAGGATGAATTCAATGTGCAAGTTTGTTTAAAATTATATACAACTTAAGGGGTCATGGAAAGGAAATATTATTGTATTTTACGTAGATAGATAGATAGATGAGTATAAATAGTATCTCCCTTGTATAGATTAAAGAAAGCTGTTATCATTATCAGCTGACTCTGGAAAGAGGCGTCAGCTTAGTGAAGCCAGCAAACCTTAGTTTCCTCTATGAGTGCCAGAGAGCCACTGTTATCATCTTCTCTTTCATGAGCACCAACTGTGCTTTAGGTACTTTTCCTACATGTTCACTTATTATCAACAACCCTGTGGGATAATTATTATCATTTTACAGGTGAGAAAATGTAGAATATTAAGTAATATGTTGAGTGTCACAGAAACCGATAATAATGAATTTCTCAAACCAAAATTCAGATTGTAATGACACTTTAATGTTAAGAGGCATGTCACTGAGAAGCAAGTGGTTTGGGTTTCAATGATTGAGTTAGTTGTTCTCAGTCTGCTCTGCCCCAAAAGGCCATCTCTTGGTGTTTCAAGGAACAGCAGCTGGGATGCTTGATACTTACAAGGAAAGATTTTTTTCTTTTCTTTCTTTTTTTATTTTTTGGGATGGAGTCTTGCTCTATTGCCCAGGCTGGAGCTCAGTGGTGTGATCTTGGCTCACCGCAACCTCTGCCTGCCAAGTTCAAATGATTCTTCTGCCTCAGCCTCCCGAGTAGGTGGGACTACAGGTGTGCACCACCACGCCCAGCTAATTTTTGTATTTTTTTGTAGAGACAGGGTTTCACCATGTTGGCCAGGCTGGTCTTGAACTCCTGACCTCAGGTGCCTTGGCCTCCCAAAGTGCTGGGATTACAGGCATGAGCCACTGTGCCTGGTCTTATAAGGAAAAATTTGTTAAGGCCTCTACAGAAACCACGTCTGGTGCCTATGGATGGACTGTTGTTTTTAGTCTTGGAGGAACAAAGTTTCCTAGTGTTTAATATCTACCATTATTATTTTAAAAGTAATCTTAAAAATCCTCAGGGAATGGGTGTGAAAAAGATAAGAAGAAAGTAGTGATTTTTAAATTTTCACTCTATTCCTTGACTTTTTGCTGTATAAATTTTGGTAGCAGTCTTGTTGCCTAGACCTTATTTATCAAGCCATAGTCTATTTGAATAGTAAACCCCTGAAAATCTGGTTTTATGGCTGGCAGATCTTTAATAAAAATGAATCCCTCTGCCTGTTTCTCATTAAACATTTGCTGGGGACTTTTTATGTACTGGCTATTTGTACTTGGCATGTAGGATGTACATGTGAGATACAGCTATGCCCTTGCTAGTGAGTTTATATTCTAGTGTAAGAGCTCAGTAAGTAAGCTAGTCATCACAATGAAATGGGATAAGTACTATGCCAGTGAGTAGGGTGCTGTGAAAGCATACCCCCGTCTTGTGAGGAGAGAGGGGAAGGAAGTCTTCATGGAAGACAGAAGGTCTGAATGATCAGGTTATTTCACAGATAGATTGAGAGGTAGAAAAGGCTGATTTTGTTGGAGAATAAGTGATGTTTGTTTTGAATATTTTGGGTGTGGCTGTAGGTTTTGAGATCTACATTTGGTTTTTAAAAATGCGGGAATTGAATTTTTCAAAGAATTTTTAGCCTGGAAATGAATATTTGAGAGTTATTTGAATAGAAGTGATAAGATAGAAAAAGAGGAGAGGACACTGGGGAATACCTATAAATATCAGAGAGGTAGAACTCCACTAATGCAGGTCCTAGAAGCCACAGTCAGAAGACAAAACAGTACGTCAAGAAGTGATTGTTATATAGTCAGTGGAGGCAAATGCAGTGCTTACAAGTTGAGGAAGCAGAGTAAGGCACTGCATTTGATTAAGGTATCAGTTACTTGTGAGCAATATAGTGCAGGGTTAGATTTAAATCGACATTTTAGAAATGTACTTCTTTATACCTTTTTTTTTTTTTAAACATTGGTTCTTCACTTTGGAGAGGAGGTTCACGGACCTCTTTGAAACTGAAATTTTTAACATTGGTTCTTAACTTTTGAGAGGAGATTAATGGACCTCTTTGAAACTGTGATGCAGAGATGGCGTACATTTCTTTTGTGCCCTGTCCATCCTCTGTTTCTTCTGAGAATCTAACTCACATTTACCTTGGAGAAAAACTCCTTATTCAGTACTTGTTATTATACTCAGGTCTGGTCAGTATTTGTTCCATACCTCCTGATCCTAGTCATTGACCAGGGTGTGCACATTATGTAAGCTGGACCAGTAATACTAGATCCTGGGACTTTCCTTAAGCTCTGGAGAACGAGAATGTCTTATGTTGGATTTGAAGCTGTAAAGATATCAGCCTAGAGCTGTCCTCATGGGGCAATAACAGAGAGAAAGACAGAGAGAGGAGGGGTAGGGATGGCCTGGGAGGAGGAGAGAGAAGGGTAGGAGGTAAAGAACAGAGACAGATAGATACACACTTGATCATATTAATTGAGTCTCTGGATCTAGCCGTTCCTGAATCTACTCCTGAACTTTTAAATTTATTGAACCAGTACATTCCCTGCTTTTGCTTAAGCTAATTTGAATTGGATTTTCTGTTATTTGAGGCTGGAAGAGTCCCATTCCCCTGAAGAATGCCTGCGTACTTAACATATCTTAAAGAATGCAAATAATTTGGGAGTCTCCATATCTGTAGGGGCCCAATGAACCAAAAAGTAATGAAGATCAAGTTGTTCCAAGGATGGCCATTAACTAATTAATAACACACACATACATATAAAATCTTGTTATTTATTGTAGTTGAGGGGATGGGGTATTTTTATTAATGCCTTTTAGATTAATCAAGAATTAACACATTTATCTTCTTCAGTCTCTTTCATAAGAATATCCTTTGTGAAATATTTGGATTGCATTTCATTTGTTATCTGTCTCTCTAGGCTTATAAATATACTTGCCAACCACATATATGTCTTAGGACTCAGACCATAAACCCATAGATACAAAATAATTTGCCAGAGGTCCCATAAAATACTAATATAAAGCTAGTTGTCCCTGGCTCTAGCTTAGTTAGGTAACTTGAAGAAAAAGGAAAATGGCTGTGCTAATTTTGTTAGGAGTAACCTTTAAATTCAGTAGAAAATGACGATATATAGAAATATAATTCAATAAACTGTTTACTGGGCGGTACCATTAAAAATAACAGAGCAGTTGGGAAGTACTTGATATATAATAAAATATCAAAGGGCATTGTCACATCTGCAGTCAGATAATAGGTCTAAGTTAGGTTGGCCACAGTGAGGGTGATTATTTCTTTCTGGGCACTGCACTTGGCAGTAGATATAGCTCCTGGCAGGTTCACAGTGATGTTCATTTTAATGAAATAGAACAAGAAAGTTGGATTGTAATAACGTGAATAACTGAAAATGAGCTTGAATTTAGTATACCAAATTTACTTTTTTCTATAGAATAATACCAACTACTTTCTAATTAGTAGCTAGAAGAAATGGAGTAAGAGTAAAAAGTTTAGATTGAAATTGAGTCCAGTCTACATTCCCTCTGGTCATGTTTTTTTGAAACTGACCCAAAGCTCTCAACCTCTTGTTTTTTGCTTTCTTCCTTTTTTAGAATACCATTTATGATTCGTATCCATCCCTTGAAGTCCTATATTCTAACTGAGCTTTCATCTATAAGCTTTTTTGGGCATTGTATGCAGAATTTAATATCTTCCTATTTATTAAGAAACATTCCTTTCTCTCTCTTTTTGTGCAGAATTTATCTTTTATTGCTTCTAAGTGCTTTGTTAAATCAGAAGGTCAAGGAATAACAATATGCTGTTTCTGCCCTCTGGTGGTTGAAAGAGATGTTGTAAATAAGTAATTACAAAGATGTGTGTACTATGACTCTAACCACCCATGGCATTATAGTTTCTTTTATTCCAGCTGCATTTATTGGTTCACTGATATATCAAGCATATAATGAGCATCTTCTATATGACTGTCTTTATCAGTACTCTAAAGTGCCTTGTCTAGTAGCAGTCTGGCCGTTAGAAGCAAGTTAACATATGTGAGGTCTTACAAATGGAGTTCCAAAAGCCCGCTTTTGCTATGTCTAGATCTGACTTTTTGTACTCCAGGTTTGGATTGCAAAGTGTTTTCCTATCTAAATCTAAAATTTCTAGATACACTGAACTTCAAATTGGTAGTACACATGATGAATGAAAACTGAGGAAATATTGTGTCTTAGTCAACAGTAAGTATTTAATATCTCAGTTTCTGTGAGTCAGGAATTACGGAAGTGACTTAGCTAGGTGGTTCTGGCTCAGGTTCTCTTAGGAGATTATAGTTAAGATGTTGGTCTTAATTACAGTTAAGAGGCAGGCTTGTCTGGGGCTAGAGGAACTGTTTGCAGGTTGATCCAGGTTGTTAGCAGGTGGCTTCAGTTCTTCTGTCATGGTGCTTGGCTTTACCCCTAGTGAGTGATCCAAGAGAAAGCAAAGAGAAGCCACAAGGGCTTCAGTGACCTAGCTCGGAGGTCAAGTTTTGCCATTTCTGCAATATCCTACTGGATATAAAAGTCAGATCTTTTTAATGTGGAAGGGGACTAGAATATAGATAAGTTCTGTGTTCCTATCTGATGATTTTAAATGGAACACTTAGAGAAGTAGGAAAAGAATGGTAATTGAGATGAGTGTTTCTACCTTACTGAGGTGTAGAACCCATAAAGGTAACATACAAGAACATATTTTTATGAAAATGAAACTAGGCCATTTTAATTTCTTTTTTAATGTGATCTGTTTCAATTTATGTTTCTTTCCCAGTTGAGTGAGAAACATTTCTTCAGATAAAGTGCCTAGTAAGTGGTAGCTGACCAAGCTTCACAGAAATGACTACTTGTTTGCTAAGATTCTTTGACAAATTACTTACATATTTGTGTTTTTTTCTTCAAGCAATGAAAACCATTTTTGGTCTGCCACCTGTCAGAACATTGCCATTCTCATCGAGGTCATTATGAAAAATAGAAAAAAATGAAGTCGATTGGGTGGTAAAGAAAGTGTGGCCACTTCATACATATGCAGGTTTGAACATTACTAGGTTGTCAAGAGCAGGTACAAATAGAGTTGAGTGTAAAGAAGTGTGCAGACTAGAATTTTACTTTAATATTAAGGACATAAGGACTTTGAAGTAGAATTAGAAAGGCAATTTAAAGTCAGCAATCCTCTCTGTTCCTACCTTCCCCCCAAATTGTTACTTCCCTCCTCTTTCTTTCATCTTATCTTAATACATTTTTTTCATAAATAAAATCTGTTTACAGGTCAGCATGTTATTTTCACTTTGAAAAGAGAAAAATTATACTTCTAGTATAATGAATGTATGAGAAAGAAAAATATAGGAAGATAAGAATTTAAAATATTAAAAATTTCATTAATCTCTCTTTCATATAAAGATTTCAGTCATATTAGATTAGAAATGATGTTCCTGGTTCTGAAATTTTACTGATGCTTCTGGCAATGGCCAACTTAGAGTAAATATTTCAACGGAATAACTGTATCAGACCATGATGCTTGTTTACCTTTAAGGTCTTAGTTTGCAGATTCAACTTATGAAAGTACTGTATTAATAAACTTGTAATCCCTAAAGACAGAAGAACAGATTTGTAATACATATTATGTTGATTTAGATTCTATTCCTTTTTCAAATTATATTCATTTTTTATTTTACCTTGTCATTGTCTGTTTGCATTTATAATTTATGTATAAAGGCATTATATATACTTAATGGTAAATAGGATTAGATGTAAAAGAAAGCCTTTCAATGACCAATGTTTATTGAGCTTTTATTATGCACCAAGACCTCTGGTAACTTTTGGGGTCACAGTGATGAATAAAACAGGCACTGTCCCTGAATTCTTGCAACTGTCAACATAGAGGAAAGACAGACATTAGACAAGTTTTTACACAGGTCAATAAAGTGTGTTTAAATGGATTGAACCTGAGACTGGACATATATTTAGTTTACCAGAGAAGAACCTTCTAGGCTGAAGAGACTCACAGGGTCTAAAAGAACCCAGTGTGCCTGGAACTAGCCAAGCAAGATGGGGTCCTCCTGCCACGGCTGGTGAGGGGGACCGGGGCCACACTGTGCAGGACCTAGTAGCTTCATTGAAGTCTTGGCATTTTTTGGAGAATTAAATGATGTGAGAATTAGAGTAGAAACAAGGAGAAAAGCAGCTATTGCATTTGTCTAAATGAAGAAAGATGGTAAATAGATGAAGAAAGTGTCAGCAGAGATGGAGGAAGGTAGACCATTTGAAGTGGAGATTTTGCAGATAGACTACATAGGATTTCTTGGGTTAGAAGGTAGGAATAAATTGCAGCCCTGTGATTCATGCAGCTGAATGGAGATTTCATGCTTAGAAATAGGAAAAAATATTTGTTCTTTTGGAGGAAAGGGCAGGGGGTCAGGGAGGAGTTGTGGATTGAAGGTGGGAGATCAACAAGAGATTCGTTTTTGGTAGGTTAAGTTTGAGATGGTTGTGGGAAAGCCAATGGAAATTTCAGGCAGGAAGTTTGGTATACCAGTCTGCAACTCAGGAATGGGTTAGGAAAATAAATTTGACACATATCAACATATTCATGCTATTCAGACCATTAAACAGACTGCTCTCAAGTCTTGTGTAGACCAATGATAGGACTAGCGTGACATAACTGCTAAAATTTTATTGACATAAATAACTCCTTTCTGAAAAATTAATAAAAATGGGAATGTTGCTTAGAAAAAGGCTCTTTTGAGAACAGCCAGAATTTTCCTTTCATTAGAGCTTTTGTGATTTAATGCCCCCACTTTCTATTCTTGATCTCATTCTAGTGGAATTTAGTTACTTGCTTTTCTGTGCTTTTCCAAAGACATTAATCTGTTTCTTTATTAATTGTTGAAATCTGCTTACAACATGTTGCATCTTCATTTCCTCCTTGTGTCGTATATTTTAAAAGTTATTATTCAGCTGAGTCTTACTCTTTGAATTCTTACTCTTAGTGTCAGCTTCACTTCACCTTTTGATAGAAAAAACCCAATCTTGAAATCCTCCTTCATCTTGTTAAAAAGTTTTAGGAAATATTTTGTTATATTTACTGGTAATTATATTTTCAGGGGTAGAAATACTGGTTTAAAGCTAGGAAAACTTCCGTATGGATAATAATGCCTTTCTCTTGAAGCATTGCAAATAAGTAAATGAATTATCAGTTGGATAAATATTTCCTTTTTTGGTCTTTCAATTCCCCAAATAATTTTTTTTAAAAAAATACTCATTTATTCAGGTTAATGCAAAGCACTGTGCCGGGTGCTGCAGGAGAGAAAGCTGGGAGATAACTTACTGCATTCAAGATGTGTACTACATCTGTGGCCCTCTTCATGCAATCAGAGAGCTTTACATGCTGCACATGAATGATAACAATCTAAAAGTCTTAATAGGAAATAGATTTATTGCTTGGACATTCTAGAGTTAAAAATTAACCTTGAAAGCCCAGCATATCTAATTATTTCTAGCATGTTGGAGAACTGAAGATGATTCATTTGGCCAGAAATTTCAGTTATCTCAGTGTTATTCCAAGTTCCCTATCTGATCTTCGTCTTACTGCTTTCCTTACTCTTGTGAGACAACCATTAGGTGTGTTTTAAATGGGATGTCCCAAAGGAGAAGAAACTTTCCTATTCTCAGCCCTCTCAAGATAAGCAGAACTGAGATTAGGAAAAAAGCAACTGAGCCAGAGCCAGTTTTCACAGGAATGTAAAAATATCAGTGTGAAAACAAAATGAGCAGTGAAGCCTAGCTATTTAAAGGGCATGCAAAAGAGAAGTTGGAAAAGGAAAATGAGCTGGCAGCTGACTGGACGAGTGTGGTGACTAATTAGTTTCCTATGATGTAAACATATTTGGTATTTTATGTCATTTATTTTAATTTTTTTGACCATGACTCACAATAAGAAATAAATATTATTGGATGACCCACTGTCCACTTTATATAATACTAAAATGAAAATACTTTCTTCCCTTTACCACCTATACGTTCTCTTCTGTTTTGTTATTTTAAAGTACTGGTAGCAAACATCCTGTTGACTGCATTTCATTATCCACTAATGGGTCAGACCAAGATTTAAAAACACAGTGCCCTGTGAAACAGTGAGATTTACGTGGGCAAGAATGGGAGTGAAGTAGGGATTGTTTCTTGCATATAACTGTGGGTCATAGACCAGTATGTAGAAATCAAACTGTTAATACTTTAATAGCCTGACACACAGCTTCCCACACTGAATGCTTTGAGTTAATGTTGAGTGTTGTTGAATGAACAGCCTAGCATCCATCTCTACCATGCGGCCTAATTGGTGGTGGTGGTGGTTGTCAGTCTTGTCCCCTAAACTCGTCTTATTGCAGTACAGATGATTGTTTTTCAGCTGCTGCTGCCAAGAACCAAAATATTCAGTTATACAAAATAAGATAGATTGTAACCTAATTAGATACAGGAATATCAACTGTTTTCTCAAATCACCCGTAAACATAATGCAATAATCATTTATTAACATTCCCTGTTCCTGTGAGTCAGGAATTCTCAAGCTGCTTGGTTGGGTAGTTCTGGCTCAGGTTCTCTTATGAGGTTGGATGAGCCTTATGAGCTTAAGGCTTTAGTCTCTGCGAGCTTGAAAGCTCATGCTGGAGGATCACGTGTCTGGCAAGTTGAGTGTGGGTAGTTGGTTTCTCTGCACAAGGCTGCGTGACCCATGACATGGTGGTTGGCTTTGTCCATAGTGACCAAGCCCAAGAGAGCAAGGTAGAAGCTGCACTGCCATTATGACTTAGCTTTGGGTGTCACTTTTGTCATATTTTATTGGTGAAAAAGGCCAGCCTTGATTCATTGCAAGAGGGGGCTATACAAGGGTGTGTATACCCTTGTATAGTCCGTGTGTAGGCTGGGGATCACTGAGGGTCATCTTAGAGGCTAGCTACCATACATTAAAAGGATATCTTTATTAACAGTTGACTTGAATTTAAAAAAATTTTTAGTATCTTTATTTTTAATTTTAATGAAGGAAAAAGTAAACATGTAAATGCTTACTTTATTTTTGAATTTTATAAAAGCAGTTAATTACAGAGAAGTGCTGACATTTCTACTTTTCATAGGAAACTTGGAGAGAAGTCAAAGGTGTAAAAAGGACAAATTTTAGAAAATGAGATTCATGAGGAAAGACTGATTAAGTTCACTTTAGTTAATGAAATATGGAATTATGAAAAATTAAATATTAAAGAGAACCCTAATGAAACTATAAGAATAGAAAATAATTTGCTCTTGGCCTGGCACAGTGGCTCACACCTGTAATCCCAGCACTTTGGGAGGCCAAGGCAGGCAGATCACTTGAAGTCAGGAGTTAAAGACCAGCCTGGCCAACATGGTTGAAACCCCGTCTCTACTCAAAATACAAAAAACATTTAGCTGGGCGTGGTGGCATGCGCCTCTAGTCCCAGCCACTCAGGAGCCTGAGGCAGGAGAATTGCTTGAACCTGGGAAGTGGAAGGGGTTTCATTGAGCCCAGATGGCACCTCTGCACTGCAACGTGGGCCACAGAGTCAGACCCTGTGTCTCAAAAAAAAAAAAAGAAAAGAATTCATTCTTACCAAATTAGTAAAACTAATCATTAATTAAGTGAAATTGATCTAGTAAATAATTGATCAGAGGCATGTGGTACTAAACTTTTAAGGAGTGATGAGATTATCACAGACATTCTACTTAACTAATACTTTAGATTAGGGGTCAGTAACTGTGGCTTGTGGACCAAATCCAGCCTGCTGCCTGTTTTTGTAAATAAAACTTTGTTGGAATGCAGCTATACTCATTTGTTTATGTAATGTCTGTGGCTACTTTCTCACTATAGCAAAGTTGATAGTTTTGACAGACTGTTCGGTCCACAAGGCCTGAAATATTTACTATCTGGTCCTGTACAGAATAAATTTGTTGACCCCCGTTTCAGATTTTAGACTTTTACATTGTAGATTAGGTTTTGGAGTGTTTATGAGGTGCATAAATCCAAGGACAGTAGCATGTGAGTCAACTTTAAACATAAGAGGGTGCAATGTTAATGTGGTTTTGATTTTTTAAGAAGGAAAGTCTTAATACTTAGAAGAGAGGCAGAATATAGTAAGATTCACAAGAATGTTGTTTCATTAGGTAAGACTTTGTTTATTAAGATAATTTATGAGCTTTCAGTAGACCCCATGTTGGGAACACATGAAGCCAATATTTTAAAAGCAAATAATGTTGATTAAATTAGGTTGTTGTGAGAAGGCAGTTTAAATTTTTAATCAATTTCTTACTTCAAATGGAAAGTTAGATATGAATTTTATACTTGGACATTTATTCTGATTTAGAGTTTTGTTTTTTTAATTTGTATATAATCATAGGGTACAAGTGCAGTTTTACTACATTGATATATATTGCATTGTGGTAAAATCAGGGCCTTCAGTGTGCATCCATCACTGGAGCAACGCACATTGTACCTACCAGACAGCCTCCCAGCACATTGTACCTACCAAGCAACCTCCCATCATCCACCCTTCTCCTACCCTCCTATCCCTCTGAGTCCCTGTATTAGGCTGTTCTTGCATTGCTGTAAAGAAATATCTGAGGCTGGATAATTTATAAAGAAAAGAAGTTTAATTGGCTCATGGTTCTGCAAGGCTGTACAAGGATGGTGCTGGCATTTACTCTGCTTCTGGGGAGGCCTTGGGGAGCTTTTACTCATGGCAGAAGGGAAAGTGGGAGCAGGCATGTCACAGAGCCAGAGCAGGAGCTTTAAAAGAAAGAATTGTAGGGAGAGAGGTGCCTCACACTTTTAACAACCAGATCTCATGAGAACTCACTCAGTATTACTACTACAGCACCAAGCCATGAGGGATCCACCGCCATGACCCAAACACCTCCCACCAGTCCTCACCTCCAACACTGGGGATTGCATTTCAGCATGAGACTGGGGCAGAACAAATATCCAAACCATGTCAGTCGCCGTTGCCCTTCATTCCATACTTTGCTTCCATATGTACACATTATTTAGCTCCCACTTATAAGTGAGAGCTGCAGTATTTATCTTTTCTGTGTCTGAGTTGTTTCACTTAAGATAATGACCTTCAGTTCCATCCATGTTGCTGCAAAAGACATGATTTTATTCTTTTTTCATGGCCGAATAGTATTCCATTGTTTATATGCACATTTACTTTATCCAGTCCTCCATTGATGGACAGTTAGATTGATTCCGTATCTTTGCTATTGTGAATGGTGCTACAATAAACATACAAGTGCATGTATCTTTTTGATATAATGAATTCTTTTCCTTTGGATAGATACCCAGTGGTGGGATTGCTGGATCACCTGGTAGTTCTATTTCTGGTTCATTGAGAAATCTTCACACTGATTTCCATAGAGGTTGTACAAATTTACATCCCAACCAACTGATTTTTTTAAATATGAAAGAATGGTCTAGAGAATATGCCCCTCATTAGTATCCCCCTTTTACCTCTCTACTGCAGAATGACTTCAGGAGGTACAGGTATTTACCAGTTTCATTATACAGACAAATTGAATATTGAAATTTCTAGATAAGAGGCACAGATTTTAGGATTCAGAGTTGTATGAACAAGGACAAGTGCTCTAGGGACTTGTAAAGCTGGAATTGGAAATCTCAGATGAAATACATTTCTAGTAGTACCACCAGCATATATTCTACTGAATTGGCTTTGTGATCATCATTAATACCTGCTTATTAAAACTAATGAAAAGGGTTTATATCAAATATACTTTAAGGTATAAAAATCAAATTATCTACAGGTAAAGCTGTTTTCTTTAGCATTTTAATTTCAAAACATAAAATAGCTACCATTTATTGGGCATTTATACTGTACCAGACACTGTGTTTGTCACATTTCAAAAATTTTCTCATGGTAATGTTCACAATAATTCTGTAGGGTGAGAAATAGTCTTACCGTAGTAAGACTATTCAGTAAACAAAAACTCTGAACCTTGGAGTTTAACTTGCGCAAAGTTAGTAACAGGACTAGGACTTGAACCTGAACCATCACACTCCAGATCTCTCCATACCACACTGCTAGCACATGTACCTGTCATCTTATTCCTGGCTCCTGTTATTTCCCCTTTTATTTCCTTTCCCTTCCTCCCACAACCCCCTTTTCCCCCATTTCTTTTCTTTTTTTTTAATTGTTAATTACGTAACTAATACATGCTTGTCAGAACAATTCATATAGCACAAAAGGATATAAAGTAAAGAGACCGGGTGAGTGATAGCTCATCCCTGTAATCCTAGCACTTTGGAAGGCCAAGGCAGGCGGATTACTCGAGTCGAGAGTTCGAGACCAGCCTGGGCAACATGGCAAAACCCTGTCTCTACAAAAAAATACAAAAATTTAGCCAGGCGTGCTGGCACACACCTGTAGTCTCAGCTGATTGAGCCCAGGAGGTGGAAGCTGCAGCAGTGCGCTGAGATTGTGCCATTGCACTCCAGCCTGGGTGAGAGAGAGAGAGAGACCCTGTCTCAAAAACAACAACAAAAAAAGAAAGTGAAAGTAGCCTTTATCTAGGCTATTAACATATACCATTCTGTTACCTGCCTTTTAGGTATATATCTATGAGATATATATATACACACACATACATACAAAAATAATGTATGTATATCATAGATATCTTCCATGGCAGCACGACATATACCATTCTGTTACCTGCCTTTTAGGTATATATCTATGAGATATATATATATACACATACATACAAAAATAATGTATGTATATCATAGATATCTTCCATGGCAGTACACACACTTCTGCCTATTATTTTTGACAGCTGCATGATGTGTTCCATACTACAGATGAACTTCAATTTGTGAAGCCATTCTCTATTGATTATTCTGTTTACTTTGGCATCTTTCTCTTTGTTGCAGTTAAATAACTTTGTTTAATGAGCATCTGGTGTTTGCCTTACCTACACTAATTGAGATGATTGAAGTGTATCTAGTTTCAATTTTCAAAAAGCAATAGTTATGTTTTTTCCGTGACATTGAACAGTATTTTATTGAGTCTGATTTCTTGAAGAATATTTTGTTTATACAATGTGAGGTCTCATTAATCTTTTCTAAACTTTTTGAAAAATCTGTCATCTTCCTTTCTCAGTTGTCAACAGAGATTATATTTTATATGTCAGTACTAATTAAGCATTTTTTAAGGATTAACTTTCAATCAAATGTTTTCAATTAACACATAAAGACAATTTAATAGTAGATTTTTCATAGATCTTTAGACTGTAAAATCTTGTATATTGTTAAATGCATATAGTGAAAAAATGTGAACCACAAACAGTCAACAAGTAATTTGTAATTTTTCCAATAGAGCATAAGGTAACTAACATAATTCCTGGTGTCATAAAGAATAAAAAATATCATATCTCGCTAGCAAGAGTGTCTCTTACAAAGCAAGAAGAAAACCTACCCCTATGTGATCTCTTGTTCTGAGCAGGTGTGAATAAAAGAGGAACACTGTGGCAAAGTAGAAAAAGCATAAGCTCCTTCTAATCCCTTCCTGCCATTTTTTAGCAGAGAAACCCTGTTTTACCTTTCTTCATACACAGTATGAATAGTAAAACCTCTGTGACAATATTCCTGTACAAACAAAAGATGATTAATGTATCCACAACACCCAGAGTGGATCTCAACAAATGGTGGCTGCTATTGTGTTGCTGCCAAAGCTGCTACTCTGGCTTATATATAAGAGTTTTTAACTTGTTTTCTGTTTTTTTTTTTTTTTTTTTTTTTTAGAGAAATAGAGTAGTGATTTTTTTTTCATGGTTTATAATTGAATGAGAAAATAAAATGAGTTTTTTGGATTCCAGTACTGATTGACCATGTTGACACAATTAAAAATCTCAAATCCTTGTTCACTGGCTGTGATAGAGTAAGAATTTAGTTAAATCCCAACAGCCAACCTGTCCTATTACCTTTAAAAGTGAATATACCTCCTGCCATCTGTACTTCCTTCCCTGCCCTTCTGTAGAGGTAGCTCTCTTCCCCACTGACTCCACACTGCACTTCCAACACTAGGAACCTCTCTGTTCAGAGCTTACTTCACTTCTTGGCAGCATTCAGCATCGTTGGGCCTTAACACCCTTTTCTCCTGACTTCTATGACATCATACCCTTCTGGGTTTCATGCTGCTTTCATGACCATTCCTTTTCTGGCCCTTTTCTCACTGCTCCAATCCTACTGGTCTCCCATTCAGACCAGTCTCCCATACTGTTCTGGCTGTTTTTCAAATATGTCGCCAATACTTATTTTGGAAGATGTTATGTATTCCTGCCTCAGGGTCTTAACACTGACCTTTTCATCTGCCTTTTTGTTCCCTTTTTGCTCATGTCTCACCTTTTGAATGATGCTTATCCTGACCCCTCTTTAATTTTGCTACCCTAACCACACTCCTAAGCCACACTCTGCTTTTTCTTTCATAGCACTTACCACCTTCTAATGTACTACATCGTTTATTATGTTTGCACTTGTCTTCTCTGATAGAAGCTCCCTGAAGACAAAGATCTGTTTTTCCCAAAGATACACCGAGCATAGGACTAGGTACACAGTTGGCATTGTTGAAGTCACAGAGTCTATCCGGTGTTGTGTATGTGTGTGTGTGTGTGTGTGTGTGTGTGTAAGTCACCTCGTTCACTTCCAAGGCTCTTTGTACACCGTATGCCAGTCAGCCATAAATCTTCATGTCCACCTTTTTCCTGATCTCCACATTCACTGACCTCTTCATATAGTGTCTAATATATACAGTCGGAGAAAAGAACTTTGCTGCCTTTGCAGCCATTCTCAATTTTTCTCTTTCCTTCAGTTAACATCACCCCACCTCCCCTCCAGTCTGTCATCAGTGAGCCCTGTTGACACTTCCTCCCCTCCAAAATGTATCCCAAATCTGCTCACTTCTCTCCATCTCTGCCACACCTCTCATCTTTACCACCATCATCTTTCACTCAGACAACTGTGGCAGCCTCTTTGCTTTTCCCCTGCTTCTCCGCTCTTGACCCTTTACAATCCATTCTCCACACTAGCTAGATTCATTTTCTTAAAATATAAAAATGTAATTCAGATCCTGTCAGTGTCTTCCAGTGGCTTTCTATAGCACTTAGAATAAAATCCAAACAAAGTTCATTATCTGACTTACAAGTCTAACCCCAGTTGACTTTTCTGCTTCTACAACTGTTTTCCTCTCACCCTACCATACTCTAGTCACAGGGGCCGTCTTTCATCTCTTTCAGATATGCCAGGCTTAGAGCCTTTAAACTAACTGTCCACTCTTTCTATCCAGATTTCTTTTCCCCTTTTTGTGACATTAAGTCAGTGCTTAATTGTTGCCCCCTCAGGGCTTTTCCTGACAATCCATTCACTGAGTCATTGAAGCTGTCTTAGTTCTTTGCATAACCCTTTTCCACTATCTCATGTAGTCTTTATTTCATCCCCCATGAGAATATGTGCTCCATGAGAGCATACACCTTTTTACTGCTGTTATGTGTAATACATAGAACAGTGTCTGGTACATAGTTAATGCTTAGTAGATACTTGTGGAATGAATGATTGTGTGAATGAACAAAGGGAGCAGATTTTTTTGAATTACAAATTTTTAATACTTAAGGTATTAACTATCTGATTAACAGTATCCTTAGACAGAGTGGGAAAAAAAAAAGTGACTATTCTGATTTTGGGGAAAGGAGCACTAAGAAATATTTATTTTTCTGTCTTTTAGCAGAATGCAGGAATAATTATACCTCATCCCCATTTTTTTATTTACATAGTGAAATATTTTTTAAAAATTTTTCTATAAGACCGTTATTCAGCAGCAAAGTTATTTCATGTATGGTTTTGTTTTTTTGTTTTTCTAGCAAAACATGACAGATTTTCTTATAGTCTAAACATTGTCTATAGCAAAAGACAGCTTGAATGCCAAAATAATGTATAATTAGGTCTATTCATTATCTTGCCATATGCTAAGTAGATGCTAAGGATTTATCACTGCAGTAAAAGTCACTGGATCATTACAGTTATTTTATGGAAATGTGTTTTAAAATTTACAATTCTTTTTTGTAAGACAGTAACAAATTATTATGCAGAATTTATACCTCTGCCTAAGACTCTTGCAAATATAAGCTCCTGATTTGGTAGAGATCTTCCTAAAGATTGAATATTTAAAAATCAAAATGCTTGTTTTCTTTTTTGAAAAAGTGCCTACTGTAGATATATCTGGGTGAGAAAGCAATAAAATATAAATAAAAATCTTTTATCAACAACATGTAGTGTCAGTACTTCATGACTGATTGTCAGTGTGTTGTACTGAGGAGTGTCACTGGTTTGTCCCGAAGAATGAAGTGGTGGCAGTGATGGCAGCATCTGTTTCTAACTTGTGGTTTATTTCTCATTTTCAAGATCCTGTTGCCACTGGTTTTTCTCCCCAGTGGTTGGTTAAAATTCAGACTTGTTTCATGAATACATGGCAGTGTGATCTTAGGAGCTTGCAGTTGCTCAGTAGCCAACCACACTTAGAAAGTTTGATGTAAATATTTGTAGTGCAAGATACTCTTTGTTGAGATACCAAGTCCCAGCAAAAAGTAGCATTAAACCTGATGACCACAGAAGCCATGGAGGAAAAGCACATTCTACGACTTGAGCTTTTTTTCTGAAGCTGTGTGTAGCTGATTCTATATTTTATTCTCTAAGTTAGGTGAAATCTCAAACTTTTTGAAAAGGATCACTAAAAGAGAATGAAATCATGTCTGTTGCAGCAACATGGCTGGAACTGGAGGTCATTAAGTGAAATAAGCCAGGCACAGAAAGACAAACAGCACGTGTTTGCATTCTTAAGTGGAAGCTAAAAAAATGAATATCATGGAGGTCGACAGTGGAATGATGACAGTATGGGGGGAAGGGGAGCTGGAGAAAGGTTGGTTAGTGGGTGCAAACATACAGTTAGATGGAAGGAAGAAGCTCAAATGTTGGATAGCAGAGTAGGGTGGCTATAGTTAACAACAATGTATTAAATGCATTTCTGAATAAATAGCTAGAAGACCTAAAATGTTCCCAACACAGAAAAATGATTAGTACTTGAGGTGATGGATCCCCTCAAATAACCTAACTTGATCATTACACTTTTCCATGCAGCAACAAAAGTATCACCCGTCCCCCTTAAATATGTATAGATATTATATACCAATAAAAAAAAATTTTAAACATTAAAAAAAATTTTTATCCTTTATCCTTCCAGCTGAATAGATTTCCTTTTCATTCTTCCTGGGAATAGAAGATTTAATGGAAGTTCCAGTATCTGTATGCAGGCCTATGACTAGCTTCACTTCTTGGTGACTAATACTGGTTGACAAAACAGCATATTCTAAGCTGATTGTCTTCATTATCCAGTAGCTTTCCTATTCCCCATAACAAATGTTCCAAATCTTTGATTACTCACCTCAGAATGCTTGTCTCACTCCTCTTTTCCTCGTTCCTAGCAGATCATACCTTGGAGAAGAAAATAGAAACTATCAGGCATGAACTTCATTTAGCTTTTTCTTCCTCTTCAGTCCAAAAACAAAAAGTATAAAACTTTTAGAAAAAAGAGATTATTTGTGACATTGGGTCTGGCAAAGATTTCTTAGATGCGATTAAAGATTTACAAAACAAAAAATTGATAAATTAGACTTCATCAAAATTTAGAAGTTTTGCTTTATCTGTGTAGGACACTGAAGAGAATGAAAAGACAAGTCACAGACTGGGAGAAAGTACAGGCAAATCACATATTTGTCAAATAACTCATATCCAGAATTTTTAAAGAACTTTTACAACTCAATAATAAAAAGACAAACAGCTCAATTTTTTAAATGAGGGAAAAATTTAAATATATTTCACATGAGAATATACTCAAACAGCCAGTGAGCACATGAAAAGATGTTCAGCATCATTAGACATTAGCAAATTGCAAATTAAAACCACACTGAGGAACCCACTAGAATGGCTATAATCAAAGACTATCAGTATCAAGTATTGCAGAGGATGTGGAGAAACTCAAACTCTGTTACACTGGTAATAGAAATATAAAATGTTAGAACCACTTTGGAAAGAGATTGGCAGTTTCTGGAGAAAATTAATTGTAAATTTGATCAAGCAATTCTACTACTTAAGTATCTTAAGAATGAAAACATGTCCACACAAAGATCTGTACTAAAATGTTGATAGCATTATTCATAATAGCCTAACAGTGCAAATGTCTGTCAACTACTGTGAATGGAGAGACAAAATGTGCTTATCAATACAATAAAACTACCCAGCAATAAAAAGAAATAACTGACTGATAAATGGTATACAATGACTGAACTTTAAAACCTTGATGCTGCCTAAAAGAGCCAGACATAGAGACTACACATTGTATAATTCCATTTTTATGAATTTCCCAGAAAGGCAAATTATAGAGACAAAACAAATCAGTGGTTGCCTAGGGCTGGTGGTGGACGTGGAGATTGACTGTAAATGGGACATGAGGGAATTTTTTTGTGGTGATAGAAATGTTATAAAACTGGATGTGGTAATAGTTGCACAACTCTGTAAATTCACTAAAAGTCACTGAACTGTACACTTAACCATAGGTGGGTTTAATGAAATGTGAATTATACTGCAATAAAACTAAATAAAAGCTGAGTTAGTACCACTTGCCTTGGGTTCATTACTTTTTGTTCATTCTTAATTATTCCCTTCACAGTTACTCTCCACTATTCCCCTACCTTTTTCCATATTTCTTTACTATTGAAAATTATTTTTGGTAGTTTTGCCTCCTAAGTTCACTGCCTTTTAGGTCACATTTAGACCATGGGTTTCTGTTACCACAAAAAAATTCCAAAATCTGGGTCCACATTTCAACTCTATCCACTTACCTGTGTGACACTGGATAAGCCTCTGAGTCTCTGTGTCCAGATTTATTTACCAGGTAGAATGTTAATAAGATCTATTATGTGAGGATTTGTGAATATTGAATGAAACCATATATTTGAGACATTATGTAAGTGCTAGCTGTCATTCATCACCTTAAAACAAGACTCATAAGTTGAAAGGCTGTGAACTGGTGAGCGTCTAGAGCAGTGGCTCTTAATCAGAGCAAACTCAAAATTTAGGGAGGTTTTACAGACTGGCTCCACTGAAAGGTCAGGTTGAAAGGTTTCTGGACCCTGAGAATATGTGCTTGTGTTTGTTCTCCAGCTTCACAAATGATTCTGCTATAACCCAATGGTAAACAAAACAACAACAGATTGCAGTGTAAGACTCAGCGCATAGAATGTACAAACACCAATTGTGAACCCTAACAAACTCCAGTTGTGAACCCTAACAAACTGTGATCTCTGGGTGATAATGATGTGATAATGATAATTGCCGTATAAGGCTCATGTATTCATTTCCAGTCTTGCTCCTCTCATTCCCTCCCTTTGGTTAGGTGTCAGATGGAAGGCAGATATGTTTAAGTCATGAGCAAGATCCACCCATCTTCATGCATCAGTACAAATGCACTGTCCTACCTGCATTAGGACAAATGCACTAAAACTGTATAAAGTCTTCGGAGGATATTCAATTGTCATAGAAATGAGTTATATCTTTGGTTGAGTTTTTAAACATTCATTCTCACTGGGGTAGTATTTGGGAAACATTATATCAGGTTTTGCTGGTAGAGAAAGGGTAAATCAGTAAGTTAAAGAATAAGTGATATATAAGGATTTAAAAAAGAAGGCCTCAAGTTTAAAGGATATATGTAATTACAAGATGATCTCAATTTTAAATCAGAACACTTAAGTTAGATGTATAGCAGACAGGAAATGCATGTTAGAGTGCAATTTAGTGATATGGAGGAATTCATAAAGTGAATTTGAAATGAGTAAGTACTATGCCGATGTGGCTGGAATTACCACCTCTTTACCTGTCCTCATTTACCTGTTTTTCTGTCTATCTCTTAGAGTTGACTCCCTCACTCTTCCATTATCCAGGATATAGAACACTTCTTGCCATCTGTTTCCAGATTCCATCACAGAATAATTAGTTTTTATCTCTTTCTTTCTTCCCAGTGTTGACAGCCGTCACTTTCTAGTATTCACATTGTCAATACAAGTTCTCCAGTCTCCACACCACCAGTTCCCAGGTCCTCCACTGTGCCACATCTCAGCC
This sequence comes from Pongo abelii, assembly GCF_028885655.2. Lineage (NCBI taxonomy): Eukaryota > Metazoa > Chordata > Mammalia > Primates > Hominidae > Pongo > Pongo abelii. The sequence continues at coordinate 19,931,952 of NC_071995.2, forward strand.
TTGACCTGGCCGTTTCCTCTCCTGTCTAGTCTAGATCCTTAGTATTCACCTGGGCATTTCAGAAAGTTCACCCCTCTCGCAAAGACTTTACTAACTGCCTTCCTTCAAATGCTTTCTCTCTTTCCTCTAAACTCTCTAGAACACTAAAGCACCTGTCTTTTGCTGTAATACTTAGATTAGTTATATGTACTCTTGCCTAGTCTTTCCTATCAGTTGAACTCTCTTAAAAGCAGAGATAGTTGTACTCATTTTTGTTTCCATTGTGCATTGCAGTGTACCGTGACTCATATATAACATGTTCTCAAATAATACTTAGAGATCACAGTTAGATTTTTTATTTGTTTCTTTTTAGTGAAGAATTTTCACTTTCTCATTTAGGAATCATAGAGCTTTCTTTGAGTACTGTAGGTAACTTACTCTTTCTACAGAACCACCCCCCGCCCCCCGCATACATACAGTACTTAGAGACACAAAACATATGTGTATTGACACATTTTAATTTTTGCGACCTTTTGATAACCTTGTCCCAGGAAGGGCCTTATCTTAGCTGTTTCCATGGGATGGCTATTTCCTATGTCTTCTTACCTTCCCACACCCTCCACGTTAAGAGGCAGGAGGGGAGAGGATTGTGAGACTATTGTTCTCAAAAATGAGACATTTATATAGAAGGGTGATTTACAATAGGGAAGTAATAGAGGTGACCAGGAAGGGTTGGGAAGAAGGGAAAAGCACTAATTAGCATATGGGTACATTTAAAGATGGGTCAGCCCCACTCTGTCAGTGACTTGCTATCCTAAGCTTGGCGCGCATGTCAAGTGTTCAGACACTTCCTATTTTTGCTCGTCTACCCAAGGTGAAAGTGGGAAGTAGATGTGAAAGAGTTGTCTGGCTGGTTTTAGTGGGGCTGTACCAGATCTAGATTTATGGAGGAAAATTAAAATGGAGCAGAGGAGAAAACTTCTTGACCATATTTTCATCATCCCAAACTAATGACCATTGCACCAATTTACTTAACAAACTAGGTGAGTTATGTATTTGATGGCATAAATATGCATACACAGAATATTTTGCTGATTTTTGTGCCATTTTTGTAAAACTTTTTCTCAAAAATGCAACATTCTTTAAAAATTTTTGTATAGGTTTATCAATATTTGGGTGATGTATATAATCTATAAATCAATTATTTAATATGTAAACAACAGATAAGAAAAATCCTATCACTGTAGTTTGAAGATAGCAAACATTTTAATAAATAGATCGAACATTTCAGTTTATTAGTCTTTATTAATATTTCCAAAGGAGAAATTAAAATACCACTGCATAGTTTTCAGATTGTTTTACTTGGTGAACAGGCAAGAGAACAGAATAAGAGATTGAAAAGTGAAATGAGGATAGTTTATAGTTTGTTTAATTTATCAGTGGTCCTATTTACATTTTGGGATCACACCTTGGATGTTTTGCAACTTCCAATTCATTCTAGCATTTTGGGATTCTTATGTTGACATAGTTAATTCTATATTGAAACCTAAGGAATTGTTATTTCATAATCATTTCCAGTTAAATGAACCACAAAGATTATGAAGTTAAAAACAAATCAGTTATCATTTGGTAGTTCTGTATAGTTTATTGTCAGTTAATGATCTTTATTAAATTTGCACCTTTCTGAGTTTATTTGGATGTAGGTCATCACATGCTGAGATGAAATACCAAGTCATTTAAATTAGATACTGAGCATGCTCATATGAAGTACTTACTCTTGGAGACTGCGGTGTGGTTCAGTTTTCTTACAGTGGAAAGAGCAGAAAAGAGATCACGGTGTGCCCCTGTGTCATCATTCTGTCAGAAAGCATGTAATTTGTCTTTAGAAACCAGAAGCCTGAGACAAAGAAAAGAACGCAGATTTTTAGCAAAAGGCTATTTGGTGAGTTAATTGGCTGTTTTGTTCTATTTTGCTCTAATCGGTCAGTTATTCCTAGCTAGTCTATGTATTTACTTATATCTGCTGCTTTTTTGTACTATGCTGAAGCTTTATGTAGCAAGCAACTTAGCCGAGATGGGGAGAAAATTGTTTCTGCAGTCTAAATCTTATTCTTCAGAAAGGTGACAAGTTCATAAATTGCTATGATGATACTCTCATGTTCTCCACAAATTTTCTTGCTGACTTGTTTTGAATAATGCTGGCATAATTATGTGCCGAGATACTTCAGGATTTGTTTTTTTGGACAGTTTAGCATTTTTGTTCTTACATCTTAATGAAATTACAGTTTTTGCTTTCACATTTCTATACTGTATCTACCAAAGTAATAGGTAAGACCCAGTTTGCATAAGATCAAAAATTCTTTAAAGAAAATGAGAGGGTGTATTACAGTAATATGTACACATATTATTAAAAAGGTCGTTCAAAAATGAAAGTTTGCTGTGTAATACAGTTGATCATATAAACTATTCTAAAATAAAATGAAATTGACAACATTTTGTAAAATAAAAGGTGTTACAATTATTCTGTATTCATATTTAGAATTCTATCTTTATTTACTGAATTAGCTACAGAAGAGTTGCATGATAATAGTTTTGCCAGTTTAGGCTGTTACTTTCTCTGAGCTCATATTATGGTGATCAATAGGAAGATAATCTTATTTAAATGTTTTGTGATTTTTTTAAAAATCCAAAGTGTTCATGTTTTACCATGAAGTTAAAGGGCAATATTTTTATGCATTTTCTCCATATTATGCTCTTATAATATTATGTAATATTTAAAATCTATACATTGTTATTTCATGATGAACATGATTTTGATTATGTATTTATAATAGGTAAACTTGGCAACGAAATATTCAGAGTCTTCTCCTGGAGATTAAAATAGCATTACTCTGCTGGAGATAAACCATTATATTTTTTGAAGATTTGAAGAAAAAGCATAAAATTACCATATTTATTTCCTTCGGGGAAAATCATGTTTGTTAGTACACATAAATGTCAGGTAGGGAATTTGACGCATATAAGGTGCTTTAAAGAGGTCTAGAAAAATGATGTGGGGGGTGGGAACAATAGGAAGAGCCTACTGAAAGCTTAGTACCTTCAAATGCCAGGCAATTATGTGAGGCTTTCCTGAAATATCTTTATTTTGTGAACTTCCCCCACTATGCCATTTTCCAGGATTGGCACATATGAAGGAGGTGGGTGTATACTTAAGTTTATATATTCATGAAAAGGGAGGGTTAGCGTTTAGAGATGAGGACTGGGTGACAGGACTCAAGAAATCTATTCCCACTTCTTTATACTGACTCACTTGTTTGACCTTGCAAATGATGCATACCTTGTTTATTTCTACTTACTTTTAGTATAATACTTTACCATGGCAATAAAGTGGTTCATTTATAGTTTCTAAAGTAATAAAATTATTTCACAGACCGTGACAAAGATTCATGAGGGGATAAGTCATTCGCTAATAGCCATTGTGGGAAGAAAACAAACAAGTATTGCTTTTCCAAATTCTATTAAATTTTTTTAACTAAAATATTTCAAGTGTATAAAATCTATAAAGTCCTCTGTAGTCTTTGAAACTAATCTCAGAAATACATATTCTATGTGTATTATGTAATGGTGACAGATGTGGTTTTAACTTCTTTCTCTCATATTCACTGTAAACTGGATGATCACAAAATTTTCATGGCAAGATTGTATTGTTATACTATTTTATACTATTTTCTCTTATTGTTTTAGTCCCAGATACCTTTAATCATAAGTCTTCATAGATCAATAGAAGAGAAATAATGAATAGAAGATCTGTTAAAGAAAAGTGTGAAGAAATACTGGGAAAATAAAAGAAGAATACAGAAAGAAAAATTACCAATGGCAAGGGTCTCTTTGCCAGGTTTCTAGATATTAAGCATATACCTATATATCTTATTCATTTCCAAATCATTAAATTTATCTACTCACTTAACTTAACATCTACCCATTAAGGAATACTTATTTCCTTAATTTTGATGAATCTCAGTAGTGCTTAAAGATCCTAAGTAGTGGTAGATGAAAATGGGTTTTGTGGTCAAGTACGTTTGGGGAATAATAGACCGTAAAGGATTGTTCATAGCAGAACTTCTTGCCCTTTAATATCTTATTCAGAACCTTACTGAATAAGAACTTAATTTTTTCTGGCATATGGTTTACTTTTAAAAGGAAAAGCTGTAATACATAATATTAAACATTTGGCAAGCATTTCAGTAATTGTAACTATGAATTTCTATATTAAAATATCTGGATAAGTGAAGGAAAGATTGTCAGTTTGCTTTTTATCTTCTATTTTGTAATCTTAGAATTACACGGTAATGAGATATAAAATGTATAATTAGTACATAAGGTGATTGTAATAGTTACATAAGTTAAAATGGCATTTTTGAAAGCCACTAGGAGTGTAGTCAATGAATACTACATAAAATATTTATAATAAAATAGTAACCGAGTGAAGACTTCGATAATTCTCACAAGTTTCCACTCATTCTCTACTCTAGAGAACCTCCTCTCATACTCTAAAAAACCTAGCATGGTGTTAGTCACAAAGTAGGCATTCAATAAATGTTTATCTAGGCCAGGTGCGGTGGCTCACGTCTGTAATCCTAGCACTTTGGGAGGCCTAGACGGGTGGATCACCTGAGGTCAAGAGTTCGAGACCAGCCTGGCCAACATGGTGAAACCCTGTCTCTACTAAAACATACAAAAATTAGCTGGGCGTGGTGGCAGGCGCCTATAATCCCAGCTACTGGGGAGGCTGAGGAGGAGAATCACTTGAACCCAGGAGTCGAAGGTTGCAGTGAGCTGATATCATGCCGTTGCACCCCAGCCTGGGCAACAGAGCAAAAACTCTGTCTCAAAAAAAAAAAAAAGTTTATTTTTTCACTTGAATTTAAACCTTCTGCCTCTTCATTGAAACACATCATACTCATAGAACTAGAATACCTATTGTCTGCTCCATTGGCCCACCCACCTACTTTAGGGGACTTTTTCTTAAATTGTATTTTGAAAAATTGATAGTTGGATTTGGTTTCCAGCTAAGCTCTCATTTTTTGGCACTCCTGTGAAATTTGAAACCTAATTTAAATAGCAGTTTTCTTTGCTGTAACCTAATGACTGTACATGTTCTCAAATCATTGTTTATTCTAAAAAGAGAGGATACAAATATTAATAGATCTACGGGCAAGACTTCCTATTCTTAGCTACTTAAGAGCCTGAGATGGGCCGGTTACTTGACCCCAGGATACTCTGCAGATCGAATGTTGGCCTCAAATATTTGACATCAATATGATTGTCCCTGAGGATGGAGATAGATTGAGTTTCCATTAAGATTAGTGTAGAATTGATACTTTGGTGGTTTAGTAGCCATATTTATCTCAAAATAAAGTACTAGAAATTGAATACGCAATTCAGAGAGAAATAGTGAAAAATATGAGGGGACTTCAAAAATTTATGGAAAATGGTTATTGTGATAAAACTAGGCATGGATTTCATAAATTTTTTTACACCAAAATAAAGCTGTATGAATGTGTTATAGCATGTCTGAACAGGACCTAGTTTGAGGCATTAAGAAGGATAAGACATCAGCTTGAAAAGAACTCCTATCAGAGCAACATGAATTCTGCTAAAATTGAAGCAAAAATAAACATCAAATTTATGGTGAAGCTTGGGTGGAAGGATGGTGAAATCATTGATGATTCACAAAAAGTTTACGGGGACAACACTCCAAAGACATCAGCAGTTTACAAATGGATAACTCATTTTAGGAAGGGACAAGACAGTGTTAGAGATGAAGCTTGCACCAGCAGACCGTCCACATCAGTTTTCAAGGAAAAAATAAATCTTGTTCATGCCCTAATTGAAGACTGACAGTTAACAGTAGAAATAGGAGCCACCACCATAGACAGCTTGATTGGTTCAGTATACACAAATCTGACTGAAAAATTAGTTGAGCAAACTTTCCACTCAGTGAGTGCCAAAACTGTTGCACCCAGATTAGCTTCAGAGAAGAGCAGAGCTTCCAGTGGAAATTTTAAACAAGTGGGATCAAGATCCTGAAGCATTTCTTTGAAGAATTGTAACAGAAGATGAAATATGGCTTCACCAGTATGGTCCTGAAAACAAAGTACAATCAAAGCAATGGCAGCCAAGAGGTGGAAGTGGCTTAGTCAAAGCAAAAGTGAACTGGTCAAGAGCAAAGATCACAGCAACGATTTTGAAAGATGCTGAAGGCATTTCGCTTGTTGACTTTCTCAAGGGCCAAGGAACAATAACATCTGCTTATTATGAGAATGTTTTGAGAAAGTTAGTCAAAGCTTTAGTAGAAATGTCTGGGAAGTCATCTTCACAGAGTTCTTCTCCACCACAACAATGCTCCTGCTCATTCCTCTCATCAAACAAAGGAATTTTGTGAGAGTTTCTGTGGGAAGTCATGAGGCATCCATCTCATCATCCTGATTTGGCTTCTTCTGACTTCTTGTTTCCTAATGTTAAAAAAATCTTTAAAGGATGTTCATTTGTATTCAGTTAATAACGTGAAAAAGACTACATTGACATGGTTAAATTCTTAGGGCTCAGTTATTTAGGGATGGACTAAATGGCTGATATTCTCATTTACAAAAGTTTTTTAACCTTAATGGAGTTTTTGTTAAGGATTAGTTTATGATATTTATCTTTTAATTTCATTTTTCCACAGATTTTTTGAAGTCCCCGATACGTCTTAGTAAAATGTTACAAATATTCAGAGATTTTTATTTCTGACATTTTTAAAAGTATAAGTCCGAAATCTACTTTGTAAAGGTAAAAGACTGTAAATCCAGAACAGAGGACCTGTGACTTATTAATACAAATGGAAATTTTCCCATTAGCTGTCATTTAACATGAATGATTTCCAGTGGAAGAGTTCTGGATTTTAGGAGTTGGAATCTTCTCCCATTCTTCTTGATGTCTGGTGTACAGCTTGTCTGCTGTCTAGCACACATCTTTGGGTTATTTTCCATTCCAGATGAGCTATGATTTTTTTTATGCATAATTTTTTTGGAGCTATACATTTTCCTTGAGAATAAATATCTGAAATTATAGTTGAAGTCAATAAGAAAGTATGATTTTTAAGTATATATCAGAAACATATTTTCCCTTTGAGGTCAAGTTGTCAGGAAAGGAAGAAGTGCAGCAGTTAATATCTAGCCAGCAAAATTTATCTGGGGGATGGATTACTAAGGTTAGTAAGAAGTAGAAATTATAGAGCAAAGGATGTGAATGTTGGGAGACTTAATCAGTGTATATGTTTCCTGGTTGGTCAGAGATATTGTCATTTTCACTGCCTTTTCTCCACTTTCTAAGAGTATTAACTCTAAAGAGTATTTAACTCTTCTTTAAGGAAGCAATTTTTTTTTATATTTGAAGAGTTGATCTATTTATAAATTTTAACAATGACATTCAATAGAGTTACTGCTGTAAATCTAGACATTAACGTGAAACTTAGCCATGTATTTTAAGGCTTAAGGAGGTATTGTCTAGGGTTTATGGAGGAATATTACATTATATTCTTTTTCTTGTTTTTAATACTTAAAAATTATGAAATAATTATTGTAAAAAATTACAGATATACCAAAGATATGAATAAGATAGAGAGTTGCCCCTACACATTGTTCTTTGGTTTTATAACACATACCCTGCCCCCACCAAATTGAATAATTCTCCCCCACTTCAGGATTTGTACTGATAATATTCTGATCCCAGAACCTGTGAAGGCTACTTTCTGTGGCAAAGACTTAGCAGGTGTGATTAAATTAAGGACTTTGAGATGAGGTTTTCCTTGATCTTGGTGGGGAGGGCAGTGGCAAATGCAGTCACAAGTGTCCTTAGAAGGGGAGGTGGGCAGAGGGAGATTTCAGAGAGCAGTGTGACTCCTGAGGCAGAGATGGAGTGATTTGACCACAAGCGAAGGCATGCAGAAGCTGGAAGAGGCGAACACGAATTTACTCTCCTTTACGGACTGTGGAATCCCTCTCAACACCTTAATATCTCCCCATTAAAACTGATTTTGGCATGAATTCTAGCCTCTAGAGCTGAAAGAAAATAAATTTCTATTGTTTTAAGTCAATAGAAGATATCAAATGACCTAGTCACAAAAAAATTTAAAGATCTTAATTGGCTTTTATTTGCAATTCTAGAATCAGATAAGACCTCATCCTATGAAATAGAATGAGTGTTATGATGAGCGGAGCAGAGGAGGTTGGTTTTATTGACAGAAAAGGGCTGAAGAAAGCCGAAACAGAGAACAAAAAGCAGATTGGTTGTTTCAAAGTTACTTTCCTTGTAAAGTTTAAAGCAGGAGGTACTGCCTTATCATGCCAGCTAAAATTGGCCTGTTTGAGGATTTGGCTGTTATCTCCATTCCTCTCCTGATTTCTTGGAAGGTCAGATAAACAACTTAGTTTTGGCTTGGTGGTGTGAACTTCAGCATGAGTAACTACATTTTGGTTTGGTCTGTTGAGCCTGGTGCAGGAGCTAAGTCCAAACTAATGATCTTCTATAAATTTTATTTAACGGAGGCTTGTATTAGTTTCCTATGACTACTGTAACAAATTACCACAACGTTGGTGACTGGTAATTCAGTCACATCTGCTAAGTCTTTGTCACAGTTGGGATCATGTGGAATAATCGCTTGAACCTAGGAGGTGAAGGTTGCAGTGAGCTGAGATGACGCCACTGCCCTCCAGCCTGGGAGACAGAGCGAGATTCCATCTAAAAAAAAAAGAAAAAAAAAATTTAAACATGGGGCAGCTATCAGCCAATCAGCCAAAGTCAAAAGAGAAACAAAAATATAAGGCATCTGTTAAAACATTACTTTCAAGTAAATGTAAGCAGGTTTTGAAAAATTAATCAGCCGCGTGTGGTGGCCCACGCCTGTAATCCCAACACTCAGTGGCCGAGGCGGGCTGATCACCTGAGGCCAGGAGTTCAAGACCAGTCTGGCCAACATGGTGATATCTCATCTCTGCTAAAAATAACAAAAATTAGCCAGGCATGGTGGAGGGTGCCTGTAATCCCAGCTACTCGGGAGGCTGAGGCACAAGAATTGCTTGAACCCAGGAGACGGAGGTAGCAATGAGCCAAGATTGTGCGACTCCAGCCTGGGTGACAGAGCAAAACCCTGTCTCAAATAAAAGAAAAGAAAAAAAAAAAGAAAAATTAATCCATGCTCATTAGTTTAGCTTTAATCTTAAATATTTATAACTTTTGAAATGTTGCATGACCAGTATGTTCATAAATTCATCAAACATATCCTCACAGCATCTACAGGGAAGATATTATTCCCATTTCAGAAAGAGGAAAACGTGATGAGAGTGGGTTGTTTTTTTTTTTTGTTTGTTTTGTTTTTTTTTTTAATTTCAAGCTCTCGGAGACTGTAAGTGGCAGAGTTAGAATTTAAGCCCAGATCTATGTAACTCCAAAATTCTTAATCTCTAAACTGAAGAATTGTTTTCAGTCTTGTTCCAGTACCTATACTAGATTTCCAAGAATTCAGACAATTCCTGATCTACCACATAGGGGAAATAGGGTCTATAAGAATATCATTTATGTCAGATAGTGAAACAAACATGAGATTATTTACACATTCCAGACCCAGGTGACATAAATCTTCAAAGATGGTGACTGATCCCTTTGGAGCAGGTGCTGCATACAGTGAGAGAGAAGTATGTGTATTGTGTGCAGCAGCATGGATGGGGAACGATTTCTTCTGCCCAAGGATATGAGAGTGTGGGTGGCTTCTCAGAGCAGATTATGTTTGTGTTGGGTTTTGAAGGATGAATAAGCATTTGCTAAGCATGGGTTCTTTGAAAAAAAAATTGCTAAGCAGAAAAGCAGGGATGTGTGGCACTCTAGACAAGAGTGAACAGCAAGCCCAAAAGATTATAGATGTCTTCAGGGAACAGGTCCTTCAGTGCTGCTAGAGTATTCAATGTGAGGTGCTTGGGGGCAGGGAGCACAGGCAGATGAGGAAGGCACATCTGGAAAAGCCTTGTATGCCATGCTAAGGAGCATAGACAATCCTGCAGGCTTTGGTGAGGGTCATTTTTAAGGGTTTCAGTAAGGGGGCAGAACAGGACAAATTGCATATTAGAGAGAGAAACTTGCAGCAGTGTGGAGGACAAATTGAAGGAGGAGGAGATAGGGCATAGATTCCTTAATGTTTGAAATAGTACAGTTGAAAATGGGACAAGGATTTAAACTGTGGCAGCAGAAATAGAGATAGATCGATACAATGTAGCTTAAGGAGATAGAATGTTAGGTTTGATGAACTGGGATGGCAGGTAGCGAATGTGAGAGTGAGAACTATTCTCTCTGGCATTTGAATTGTGTTTGAGACGAGACATTTTCAGGGGAAAAACAGGTTTAACTGGGAATAAAGATTGGACCTTTTAAGTTTGAAATATAGATAGGATATTCTTTTTGTTGAGAAGCAAAAATTGGATGTAGGGCTCTACACAACAAAATAATAATAATTATGATAATACTAATATTATCAGAGCAATAGATTTAGAATGTAAAGGTTTAGTTAAAACATCAGTATTGTTGAATGATAAGAAGATTAATAAGGAATGGATTGAACCACTTAAGGATGGAGTGTGTAAAATGAAGGAGGTTTGGAGGTAGAACCATAAAAGAAACAAATGTCTAGCTGCTGGGTAAAGGAATGATAATTCAGCAGAGCAGACCTAGCAGAAGTGATTAGCATAAAAGAACCAGAGGACTGAGATTAGAAAAACCAGGAGAGGGGAGTGTTAACTGTCTCAGGTGCTACACATCAGTCCTTTGAGATGTGGACCAAGAAGGACCCTTTGACTTTGTTAGTTAAAGAGACATCAGTGACCTTTGCTGAGGCAATAGGGAGAATAGAATTAAGATTACAGTTAATGGAGGAGGGAAAGAGGTGGGAGGGAGGGAGTAAGAAGTACAAATAGCCTTTTTGACTGAGAAGGAAAAGAGAAATTCAACAACATCAAAGAATGGGAGTGACTAAAGTGTGTTTTTCAGCTGGTACGTAGGAGCCAGTAGAGAGAAAAGGTTGAAGATGGAGGGAAGAGAAGAACCAGTTGTTAGGACAAGGTGCCAGGGATGCTAGGAAGAAAATAGATCCAGGGACATATGATGGAGGGTGGGCTTAACTACCCTAAGATTTGAGGGCAACAAATATTTGCTTGGGGCGTGGGAGTGATTAGGATGGTGGCTTAAGGAGAGTGACAAAAATTTTAGAATAGCTGCTAAAGGGAGAATGAAAGCAAATGAAAGAGTTGTCTGCCAGATGGCGTTAAGAGCCCATCTGAAAGTGAAAACCATCAATTGTTCATCACATCGTTCAATCTGCATGGGTAGATGCTGCCTTTCATTTGAAAGCAGCATATTTCTTTCCTTAAAAAAAAAAAATTGGCTGGGCGCGGTGGCTCATTCCTGTAATCCCAGCACTTTGGGAGGCCGAGGCGGGCGGATCACCTGAGGTAAGGAGTTCGAGGCCATCCTGGCCAACATGGTGAAACACCGTCTCTACTAAAAATAAAAAATTAGCTGGGCGTGGTGGCGCATACCTGTAATCCCAGCTACTCCAGAGGCTGAGGCGGGAGAATCACTTGAACCTGAGAAGCAGAGGTTGCAGTGAGCCGAGATCGTGCCACTGCACTCCATCCTGGACGACAGAGTGAGACTCCGTCTCAAAAAAAAAAAAAAAAAATTGCCCTAAAATGTATCTTCTTACTAAAAACTATTTCTTCTTTTGCAATACTTGGAACTTCCTTGTCAGTTTAAGCTGGTTTAGGTTAGCCAGCTAGCCAAAAGTTTTTTTTAATGTAAAATATAAAAATGTTATGAGTTATAAATAATATGGAAGCTATAATAGAATCCAGATGCTGAGTAACTATTTATTGAGTGTTTAGTGCTTTCTAGCGTGCAGAAATGGCCAGGGAAATATGGCTCTGACATGTTAACAGCTAACATTTTATCCTCGTGTGTGGAGGTAAGGGGTGTTGCATATAGTAGTTTGGATAACAGCATCCCCTCACACTTCAAGTTATGTTTTTTAAAAATTGTAAAGCATTCTTATATTTGAAATCATATAATCATATTCTTCTGGGAACGTTTCATAAAATAAGCCATATAAAGAGCCCTGTTCTACTCTGAGACCCCTTTAAAAATTTTAGCAGTTTTAAATTTAGTCTCAAGTAATTCAGCAAGTTTTAAAAAATTGTTCTAGCCAACATGAGCTATAATAGGCACTTAATAATTGCCAACATGGTAAATATAATATCAGTAGCTTGAAGAAGCACTGACTTTTGGCTTTCTGACTAAATTTGTGTCTCCAAAGGTAAAATGGTAATTTAACAACAAGTCAGCCCCCAACTTACAAATAAGATGTATTAGAAAAGGTTGTATAATGTTGAGTTGGGTATGAATTACATTTATTTTTATTGTTTTTTTCTAGAAAACTTAAAAGATAAGTATAAGCAATACAATACAGATAAGCTTAGAAGTAAAGAAAATCACAAAATACAAACTTGCTAAACATAGAAGTCAGTAACATTGCTGTAATTGAACTTCAGTTTTAGCTCCGTTTCCCATTGTAAAAGGGAAATATAAGTTACCATGCTGTCAGAAAGAAGAGGCATTTTGGTTTATCTGGAGAGACAGTTTTTCCTTGAATAGAATTTCTCATGTGGGTTTTTATTTAGGAACACTGGGTGGTATAATAGACAATTTGCTGTACAAAATTTTTGCAGCAAAATAGGCAGGCTTCCTTTGGTTTTTTATTACAGCTGTCTTCGGAAAAAATCTAAGAGAGTAACATTGAACTCATCTTAATATAGGTGATTCTTAGAGTTCCTAAACTAATGTGATCCTTCTAGTGGTTAAATGTTCTGTTGGCCGAGTGCGGTGGCTCATGCCTGTAATCTCAGCACTTTGGGAGGCTGAGGTGGGTAGATCATTTGAGGTCAGGAGTTCGAGACCAGCCTGGCCAACATGCCGAAACCCCATCTCTACTAAAAATACAAAAATTAGCCAGGCGTGGTAGCAGGCACTTGTAGTCCCATCTACTTTGGAGGCTGAGGCAAGAGAATTGCTTGAACCTGGGAGGTGGAGGTTGCAGTGAGCCCACATCACACCACTGCACTCCAGCCTGGGTGACAGAGCGAGAATCCATCTCAAAAAAAAAAAAAAAAAAAGTTCTGTTAAGGGCAGAGCCTAGGCTACCTAAGGGATTCACTGCCTGGATGGCTGTGGGCTAAGAACTGTTATTAGGACATGGAGAAAATGAAGGTGAGACATAGGTTTTTCCTATCATATTTTCTTGTAAATGTGATTACTATCTTCCAGATCTACTGCTGATTGTCTGCCTGCTACTGTTACCTCTTAATATGTTAAACATAACCTGGGATGCTTCTAATCCTTCTTTCCTTGTCTCTCTCTCCAGAAAAAGTCCTCCATGACTTCTTTTCTCAATACTGTAATTATTGATGTAGTTATTTTGATTATGTTTTATAGTCATAGCAGTGAGACTGCCTTACAACAATATTGTCTAAATTAAGTAAATGCAATGGCCAATATTAGACTGGTTTTGACCTTCAAAATGGCAACGCCAAGGATTCATCCCCATGTTGTAATTATGATTTTTAAACGTATTATAATCAAAAATACAGTATTAAAAGGGATACATGGGGTTTTTCAGTCATGCAACAAATATTTCACTCTGTGCTCCATAAACACCTACTATGTGTTAAGCATTATTCTGTATGCCAGGGAGATGACTGATATGATAGTAAACAAGAGAATTACACGTGTGGAATGCGGTTTACTCCCAAAAAGGGAAAGATTGAATAAAGCAGTTAGGTTACCCAGAATTGCAGAATATATTTAGGCACCAAGGAGTAATGGAAAGGCTAAATATGTACAGCATGATATGTGTGATAGGAGCTTGGCATACGGCCTGAGCACTTAAGTGCTTAATCAGTTTTAATTGTGCCAGTTGCTTTTGTTGCTGTCACTATGCCAATTGTGGGATAAGGTAGGGATGCAAATCAGAATAAAAATGTTCAACAGGTATGAATAAAAATACAGCCCATGAAGGAAGTTGGAAAATTAGTCCAAGTGGGAAAATTCTCCCTGGGTCAGACAGAGCTAAGGAGAATTCAGTGCTGTGGAAGCCAAGAATGTAAAGATTTCCAGTCGTCAAAAGCTGCGTAGACATCAACAGTATGAAAAAGAAACAGAGATCATTAATGTGGCAATGATGAGAATATTGATTGACCTTTAAGAAAGCAGTTTCAGTAGCATGATTGGTGTGGACTCTCTGGAGGAGTTTGACAGAAGGAGAAAGATGAAAGAGCTGAGGGAAGAAGTGTGCTTTTTAAATTTGAGGACTTAACAATATTTACAAGCTTTCAGAATAGTTAAATGGGTTACATTAAGTTATCTATTGCTGCATAACAAATCATCCCAAAATACGGTGTTTAAAACAACAATAAACGTTTCTGTGGGTCAGGAAATTGCTACAGTGTAGCTGGATGACTGCCTCAAGATTGCTGGATACCATCTTGGGGGCTGGCTACCACAGGTGGTTGAGAGAAGACGTGAGATGATTTAAGTTATTTCAGTAAATTAGAAAGTAAGATTATCTGCTGGGACTTGTTTGAAGCTTAAGAATAGTTGAAAAATCAGTAGCTTCTCTGTGGCTGGGGGACATTAATCAGAGAGGGATAGGATTGTCAAAAAGCATTGTTTTAGATACATCTGAGACATTGCTCCACAGAGTTATAACAGGTTACCAGTAATGTTTGCACAAAATGTTTTCTCTTCCAGTATCCCATGAGAAAATGGAGTTATTTTTGCTTAACTTCTAGCTCTTAACTTTCCCTGTAATTTAAAAAGTCAAAGATGCCAGTGATTTTTTAAAAAGTGATGCCGTATATTTAATCTAGTTGGCAAGAATAGAGGATAAAGATTTGAATGCTAAACTCTTGAATAGATAACATTCTATTCTCATTTATGAAAGAAACCTAAATTTCATTAGATACAACAAGAATAAGAGATAAGAACATATTAGTCTGTATTTATAAATTCATGATCTTTGCAGCAATATCCAAAAATCCTGTAGAATAAAAATGTTTCTCCATAAAATATTTTGTCTGTAAAAAACATGTCTAAAGTTGTATGATTGATTTTGCTCCAGTAAAAAGGAGTGGAGGAGTATTTCAATAATTTGTATATCTGAAACAGTTGATAGAAAGGTTGCCTGGATAGCTTTGAATTATCTAATTATATATATATATTGTGTTTACTTATTTTTGTATATCAGCAGATTATCCTGGGCAATGGGATCACTGTTCTGTTACATTTTCCTCTATATGTTATTACATTTTTAAAAAAGAAAAAAGCCCACAAATAATTATTATTTATTGAGAAAAAAACTACAGTTGACCCTTGAACAACACAGATTTGAACTGTGCTGGTCCACTTATATGTGGATTTTTTTTCTAACCAAAAGAGGATTGAAAATACAGTATTCTCAGGATGCAAAATCTGCATATACTAAGGGATGACTTTTCATATACATGGGCTCCACAAGGACTCGCATATGCACTGATTTGGGTTTACACGGGGGTGGTGATTTGGATATAGGCAGGTGGTCCTGAAACCAAATTCCCAAGCATGCCCAGGGATGACTGTATATGTGAATAAGACTTAAATTATATTTCCAAATTTGGGATGGAATCAAACATTTTAGTAACAATTCTGTTGATTACACTTCTATTTTTAATCTTGTAGGACTGTATTTATTTTTTATTTTTGTGTTTGAATATATGTGCGTGTATGTGTGTTGTTTTGGGAAACAATTATAAAAGATTTGTGAATTATTTGGATGTATGCTATTCCAAATACTCTTGTTTCCCTTTTTTTTTTTTTTAAGTTCTTCCCTTGAATTGGCAATCATAATTTAGAGAGACTTGTTACTATACATTGAATACTTATAGGTTACCAGTTATTATTTTAAAAGCATGCTAATATAACATTTTACATATGCCTTTATTTTAAAAATACAGTTAAATTGCTTTTAATCTTAGGCTTTAATTGAATCTTTTCCCATGGATTTTTCAGAGGGGAAGTTTATTCTCTGTACCTAATGTATAGGCTCAATTTCTGGTGTCATTCAGAGAAAAATAACTGATACAAGATCTTTATATAATTGGTTTTGGTGTGGGTATGGATGGGGGAGTCATTTAAAAAGTAGGAACAATAGAAGTACCTTTCTGATTTTCTCAAGCATACCATAAAACAACAGTTAATACTTTCAAAACTATTTTCTTCTTTCAAAAAACAGTTT
Source organism: Pongo abelii (assembly GCF_028885655.2). Taxonomy (NCBI): domain Eukaryota; kingdom Metazoa; phylum Chordata; class Mammalia; order Primates; family Hominidae; genus Pongo; species Pongo abelii. The sequence goes on from NC_071995.2 coordinate 19,948,339, forward strand.
CACACAAAAGATTAGTTGATAGAAGAATGGTAGATAGATGTGTGGTAAACAAATACAATGTTATGTAATTATAAAACCTAGATGATTATAGATGTTAACCATACAATTAATTCAACTTTTAACTATACTTGAAACTTTTCATAATAAAATGCTGGAAACTGCTCCCACCACCCCCCCCCCCCCAAGAAAAAGAAAAAGAAACAATTTCACACAGAGAAATTCCAAGAATCTCTCCAATTGCTTTTTTCTCTTTTCTTTTTTTTTTAAGCTTTGAGTAAATGCTTTCATCAATCATATGTGTTCATGGAATGCAGTTATAATTTCTACATAAAATAAAGTTAATTGTCTTTAAATAGTTGTTAGCCACATTTCCAGATGAAACGCCCAATACTTCCTGAGAAAAGTTATCAGTTAACTGACGTCAACTAGCTTGCAGTCTGCATCATTAAGTTTGACAGAGGTATGAAAATGAAACACAGATGTATGCTAGAGTGCTGGTAGTGGACAAGCTATGTCATTCGTGATTCATTTTAAACAATACAACTTTAGATGTTTTATAAAGCCAAATTGTGGTCAGAATTTATAGTGAGCATTTTAAAAGCTATGGTGTGCACTATTTCTATGAATGTACCTTAATATCTTTAATCTCTTCTCTGTAAGAGATTGTGACCTTTGGGTTGATTCCATTTTTCTGTGCTGCTTTTAAAAAGAAAACTGAAAAGTTGAGTAGTTTATTATTGGTTCCTACGTGAAATGCAGACCTAGACAAATTGTTGAAATTTATTTGTAGACAAATTGTTGAAATTTATTTGTAATCTATTGTCTAGCAAATTATGTGAATTTTAACAGAAAGCATAATTCCTTCATTAAAAATATCTGAACTCAATAAGAAAATAGACAACCCAATTAAAATATGAGCAAATGATTTGAACAGACACTTTGCCAAAGAAAACACACAGATGGCAAATGAACATACAAAAAAAAGTACTCAACGTGTTTGTCTGTAGGGAATTGCAAATTAAATAACAGTGACATAGTACTACACACCCATTAAAATGGCTAAAATTCAAAAAACTGGCCATACCAACTGCTGGCAAGATTGTGAATCAACAGGAGCTCTTATTCATTGTGGTTGGAATGCAAAATTGGAAGACATTTTGGCAGTCTCTTACTAAAGTTAAACATAGTCTTACCATATGATTCTGCAGTCATGCTCCTAGGTATTTCCCCAAATCAGTTGAAAACATGTCCACACAAAAACCAGCACTTGAATGTCTATAGCAGCTTTATTCATAGTTGCCGAAACTGGAAGCAACCAAGATGTTTTTCAATGGGTGAATGAATAAATAAACTGTGGTATATCCAAATAATGGAATATTATTCAGCAGTAAGAAGAAATGGGCTCTCAAGCTACAAAAATGACATAGATGGGTCTTAAATGCATATTGCTAAGTGAAAGAAGGCAAGGTAAAAAGTCTACATACTGTATTATTCCCATACACGTTCTGGAAATGGCAAAACTATAGAGTGGAAAGACCAGGGGTTTAGGGGATGAGACGAAGGGTTGAATAGGTGAAGCACAGGAGAGTTTTATGGTGGTGAAACTATTCCGTATGATACTGTAATTATGTTTATGTGACACTGTCTGTCAAAACCCATTGAAGTTTACAACACAAAAAGTAAAACCTGACCGTATGCAAAAAATCCTCGGGGATGTCAAAGGAGATCCCAAGGTAGAATGCAGACTATGACGAAGGAGCCTATTACAAATGTATGACACAACCTCACTGAACGGCATGGGGCAAAAAGGTGCTCACCTCATTAACTTTGGAAATGGATGGAGTCTGTAAGACGAAAGACAAACAAAACTACGTACTTTATTTCAGTAAGGTCATCAAAAACAAGAAAGTCTGGGGAACTATCATAGCCAAGAGAAGCCTAAGGAGACATGATGACTAAATATAATGTGGTATCCTACAACAGAAAAAGGCATTGGGTGAAACCTAAGGGAATCTGAATAAACAATTGACTTTAGTTAACTTTTAAAAATATTACCAGGCATGGTGACATGTGCCTGTAGTCCCAGCTACTCAGGAGGCTGAGGTTAGGAGGATTGCTTGAGCCTAGGAGTTTGAGACCAGCCTGACAGCCTGAGCAACATAACGAAACCCCCGTCTCTAAAATATATATATGTGTGTATATATATGTATGTATATTTATGAATATGTATATTTGTATACATACTTATATATGTTTATACACAAGCACCCACAGTCCAGCTTTCTTTGAGATTATCAAAGAAAGATCCTCAAACAAAGCTACATTTTTTTTAATCCTTTGGAGTTACAGATGGGTTGGATTTAGGAATATTTATGTTCATTTCCTAGTGTCTACAATTTCTGTTTTATGCTTCAAGTAATTTTGTGCTTTGTAAAAATCTTGGTACAGTTTCCCTTTGCAAATGTAAGCAGAGCCTAATTTAATGATTTGATTGTTCTCAGCTTTGGGAATTACAGAGTGCACTCACACATGCGGACACCTCGCACTCACCATCCCTTATTGCAGTGTATACTCAATGATTATTGATTGAAATAGCAACTTAGTCATAACCAACCTCTTCCTATGAAGATTTTGAAATGGCCTATAATAAAAAGGCAATCAATTAATAATACATAAATCAGAGGAAGTGGAAAGTCAGTACCGGAGAAAATATGTTTGAGTCAGACCCGCAGGGATGTGTAAATGATTTTTGAAATGTCAGCACATCAGGTTTTCTTTTAGCTACTCTTTAGTTCTGGAATGACAAGCTCAAATGCCTTTGAGAGCTGGGCGGATGCTGTAAATATGTGCAGTTGGTGAAGTGTAATATAGTAGGAGGTGGTGGAGTCTCTGCTTACCCTGCCAAAGACATTCACTCGATTGAACACCACACTTGGGGGGGTAGCTGCCAGTTTGCTTTAATTTTGGCCTAAATTTTTGCAGTGAATCAGCTCATATAATCCAAGGGATATTATTAAGTAAGGATTTGATTGTTTTATGGAGAAGGAAGAAACAATAGATGTGAGTGAAATTTTGTCTTTTTTTTTTTTTCATTATTGTGTGATGTCAAACCTGATACCATTCAGATAGCTTTGCAGTTAGGCAGGCCTAGCCTAATTTTGATCCATGTATCCAAAATGTTGCTGAGTGCCTCCCGCTACAACCCGTGGCTCCTAAGTGGAAATGTGTGCTCTGCTGTTGTCTCTAGGGTTGCCAAGACATTAACACACACTCTACCTCTGTTATTCAAGCATACATGGGTAATGAAAGCAATATCATAATTGCCACCTGGTGGACAGTGATCATAAAATCCATCAGATATGAAAGAAGCCTCTTAATTTCAGCTGTTAAAATGCTTTTGTTTTTTTTAAAAAGTATTAGAGTAAAATAAGTAGGGTACTCTTGGAATGTTTAGATAGTTGTTTTCGTTGTGAGATCTTATACCAATAGTTTAGAACACCAGTAACTTATCTGGGAAATCTGGGACTTTTAATCCACAGCCGTACTTGTTTGTTTTGTTATGTTTAGATTACTCACTTTTTCTTTGTACAGGTTTAATTTGGTGTTTCCCAAAGCATGGTATACATATCACCAATAGTATATAAAATGATTTTTAGGTATGTTGTGAGCATTTGTAATAGGTATAAAAATGGTCATTTCAACTGTTCCTATAAGAATAGAGTCCCTCTCTGTTCTTTTTAGGCATTCCAGCAAGTACCTTACATCAAAGATTAACTCAAAACATAATATTCTGGCAGAGGGATCAGCTCGGTTAATGGGGTCAAGCAGCAGAATCCTTCACTGTGAGGGAGGAAGAGCCAAGTAAAATTCTCTGCTGGACCACTACTCCAAAGTTGTTTTGCTTCCAGGATAGCCAGGGATCTTGTTTCTTATTTATGTAAAGACTAGAGAACCAACCACATACTTTGAATATCACTCATCTCACTGTGAAAAAATATTTCCAACATCCCTTATGCTAATTAATGAACCCTCTGTTACAGAATTAGTTAGTGATACTTGTAGTGCCTGTGTGATTGTTGTCTAGGTTTCCTTGAATGTGAATCATTAATAGGATATTTAATATATTAACTGTCTTCTTCCACTGTTTATACTGAAGTGTTTTAAAGTTAATTACAGTGTAACAAGGTAGTAAGTGGATGAAATTTTCTCATTTTAATATTGTGTGTTAGAAAACTATAGCTATTTTTTGAATAAAAATCTGCAATTTTGCAGATACTGCTTAGGATGAGACTAGATTGCTTTTTTAATAAAATAACTCTCAAGTATTGTTAATAGTACATGTGGCACTCAGAAGTTCAATGAGGTCCAGGGATGATGAAGTTTGGAAGTCTGGTTTAATTGAATGACTTCTTTTTTGTTTTTGTTGTTTTCCTGGACAGAGTTCTACCATTAACTTCTTTTCCCACTCACTTGCCCATTATCAGTGGGTTTTGCTCTTACATGGTATAAACCAGTTTTCTGCATTTCATGGTAAAACATTATCCCAAGGAACACCTGCTTTGTTTACAACCAAATAGGGCCATATGAACAATTTTTTTAAAAATTGTTGCATAAAATAAGTTTAAATGGCCTTCAGTTTTGGAGAGTTTAATAAAATATTTCTAAATAAATATGACTAAGTTACAGAATTTTAGACAATTTGCTTCAGTGACTGTCTCTGCTTAAAGCATTTTCAATGACCATCATTCGGTGTTCTAATGAAATAAAAATCACATTTCATTACATAATGATAGTGATATTTCAAAAGCATATGGCTTTAAATATATAGATACAGTATACACGTTCTAAAAGCAATTTTTTTGACATTTACTTGGAAAAAATCAGTGTTTTAGCCGGGCATGACGGTGTGCACCTTTAGTCTCAGCTGACAGGAGGCTGGAGTGGGAGGATTACTTGAGGCCAGGAGGTCAAGGCTATAGTGTGCTATTGTTGTGACTGAATAGCCACTCTGCTCCAGCCTGGGCAACATAGCAAGACCTCATTGCCATAAAAAGGGGAAAAAAGAATCTGTTAAAATTGGGGTTATCTCTTCTGTTAGCCACAATGGGATGGCAGTTTTAAGACAATGAAGGACAGATACCAGTGGAAAGGGTTTTTGCAATCCCTTGATTCCATACAATAGGAAGTGCCCGTCAGTACTTGTCCTTTTACAGCTACTTTCAGTCCGCTTTCCCAAAGGTGAGAGTCTCAATATTTCACGGCCACAAAACTGCTCCTTTTTACTCCATCTTTGGGGAGAGATGATAAACCAATGCCTACTGCCTGTGTCAGAGCCACATCCAGCTTCCATTTCACAGGAGAGAAGTATGTAGCCCTTTTCATAACGTTCCTCAGAGCAGAAATTGTGGACCAGGGCGGAATTTGCTTACTACATCTAAAACATGTGAGGGTAGGATTTTAATTTTCTCTCTCTTTTATAATTGAAAAATTTGCAAACAAGTGAAATTCTAGAAAATAGGGGGTTTTAGTTTTAGCATTTGTGGAGTTTCAGTACAGAATTTGCAGTTATTGCTTATTATTTTCCCTCGTTACATTATGCTGTGTGGTCTGCCTTCTTGAGAGGACCACTCTGATCCTTGTAGAAGAACAAGACAGTAGGAAACAATCTGTTAATCCCATTTTTCTCATGAGAAGCAACAAAAGCATTATAAGGTGATGTTAGAGGGTCCCAACCTACCAAAAAGTTTCCTCAAGGATCTTCATAACTGTAAATCATTAGGATCTCCTTCATTTGTGGTTTAGATCAGAATGCTTTTTAACCTGTTTGTCTTCTGAACAAGTTGGATGTGCAATTTGACAATTCCATTTGGAGTGTGGGGATTAATCTGAATGTAGACTCACATTTTAAGTCTTCTTAGAGGGCTAGAAGTAATGAAGATCATCCCAGGATATATTCAGTCAGGGGAAAAAATTGTAGAAAATTGTGCGATTAAAGCAAGTCAAAATCCTACTAACTAGAACTGATTAAATTCCAATGCACATCTTCCTTCAGATCTTTACATATTTCATATTAATGCTACGTTAGCTATTTTTCAATTGTGGTAAAATTCATATCGTGTAAAAGTAACCGTTTTAAAATGTACAGTTCATTGGTATTTAATACATTCATTCACAGTGGAATGCAACCAGCACCTCTATCCAGTTCCAAAGATTAATCTGCTTTCTGTCTCTACGGATTTACTATTTGGGGCATTTCTTATAAATGAAATTCTACAAGATGTGATATTTTGTATCTAGCTTTTTTCACTTAGCATAATGGTTTTGTGATTCATGTTGTAGCATGTATCAGTACAACATTCCTTTTTATGGCTGAATAATATTCCATCATTTGTAAATGCTACGTTTTGTTTTTCCATTCATTTGTTGATTGGACATGTGGGTTCTTTCCACCTTTTGGCTATTATGAATAGTACTGCTGTGAACATATATGTACAAGTATTTGTTTGAATACCTGTTTTTAATTACTTGGGTATATATACCTGGGAGTTGAATTGCTAGGTCATATGGCAATTTTGTGTCCAACTTTTTGAGCTAAACTGTTTTCCATAGCACCTGCACCATTTACATTCCTGTCAACACTAAATATTTATGCTGAGATCCTG